>NC_054711.1:40883249-40885749 GCF_016097555.1 Gigantopelta aegis | reverse complement strand
ATTCTGAACAGTTCCTGTGTAACAGTACAACAACTGGCAATGGCAGTGCTTTGTTACGTCAAAGTATTTACGATGCACTTGGTTTTCACGCATTCTGCATATTCTACAACATGTTATAAATACAGTACAGTACTAATTCACATACAGTAAAACCCCGCTAAACCGGACACCGTCGGAACCAAGTAAAAAGTCCCGTTTTAGTAGGTATCCGGTTTAAAAAGGTTCTTTTCTGCACATCTTATTTAAAAAGGGACCATGAAAAACATCCGGTTTTGAGGGAATTCCAGTTTAGAGAGGGTCCGGTTTTGAGAGGTTTCACTGTAACATGATATGCACTGTATAAAAAGAGAAGCACATATTGATTGACCTGGGTTGTCATGCCACGATCAGAAGAGATCAGGCCCTTTCTAAGGGCCCTATGGGCAACCTATGGAGACACCCTACAGCACCAAGACGGTCATAATAAAGAGCTACTCTCGGATTACTAAAAGCAAAACCTATTGGCTCTCTTCACTATTCCAATTAGAACGACCATCAAAATTGCGCCAAATTTCCTTCATGTAAAACACGCACCTCTTTCTCTTTTGATATAATCCTACGGGACTTTCAAAATTCCATAGCACCAACTACACCCCACCTGTTACCAACATTTGGACTGCTGGTGCTCCCTTGCACTTGCCAGTGCAGGTGTCCCTTCTCTAACCCCTCTTCCCCCCCCCCCCCCAACCTCTTTCCTGTCCTGGACAGAGGGATCCGGCCCAGTATAGGCGTGCGCTACAACAGCTTGCTCTGAACGTGCATGTAAAGTCCTTCACTTCACTTGATACACAGTGAATACCCTCTAAACCTAATATTCTGTAAACTGGAAATCCCTCAAAATTGGATGTTTTTTCACAATCACTTTTTAACTTTTCTAAACCACATGTCCCTTTAAGACTACTAGATTAATTTTTTAACAAAAACCACGTTGAGTGGGTACAAGTTTATAATTTTTACTCACATACATGTATATTGGCTTAAATGTTTTATAAATACATAAAATAAAGTTCATATTTGAATCGGTAAGTATTATTTTTTTCTGGGTTTTTCTAATTTTTATGATATTTTAGATCATTTAATGTTGATTACAATTAGGGAAACAAATGAAAAAGTCACATTTACTTATGTGCATTTGTAGCCAACTATCCAGTATTGATGTCCATTATTCCTGATAACAGTGGTTTTCTGACCAGAATTTAAAAAAAAGAAGAACCACGATTGATATCCCAATATTTGGTGATTTTCATTGTTGGTAAAATGATTACATTTATTATCAAATTAGCTGTTACAATCAGCTATCAATCCCAGAAAATGACTGTGACATATCACCATTGTTGTCAGGCGAAAATACTTGTCGAAAACCACTTTTTGAACTAAAAAATCCAAGGTATTTTCCATTGAAAAGGGGCAACCTAAAGCAGCCATAGTGTCAGTAAGTGTTTACTGTTTTGTATTTCCTGTATTTCCGGTGAGTGTCGTGTGCAGAATGGCGGGAAATATGAATTGGGGAATGCACTGTATACAGTGTACAGTATATCGACTGGTGTGACGTCGGGCGAGATATCTCGCCTGCAGTAGTCAGAAGGGCGAGAAATATGAATTGGTGAATGCACTGTATACAGTGTACAGTATGTCGACTGGCGTGGTGTCGGGCAAGATATCTCGCCTGCAGTAGTCAGAAGGTTAAAAAAAACATCTGGCAAAACGTCGGGGAAATATGAATTGGGGAATGCACTGTATATACAGTGTACAGTATGTCGACTAGCGTGATGTCGGGTGAGGTATCTCGCCTGCAGTAGTTAGAAGAGTGGAAATATGAATTGGGGAATGCACTGTATATACAGTGTACAGTATGTCGACTAGCGTGATGTCGGGTGAGATATCTCGCCTGCAGTAGTTAGAAGAGTGGAAATATGAATTGGGGAATGCACTGTATATACAGTGTACAGTATGTCGACTAGCGTGATGTCGGGTGAGATATCTCGCCTGCAGTAGTTAGAAGAGTGGAAATATGAATTGGGGAATGCACTGTATATACAGTGTACAGTATGTCGACTAGCGTGATGTCGGGTGAGATATCTCGCCTGCAGTAGTTAGAAGAGTGGAAATATGAATGGGGAATGCACTGTATATACAGTGTACAGTATGTCGACTAGCGTGATGTCGGGTGAGATATCTCGCCTGCAGTAGTTAGAAGAGTGGAAATATGAATTGGGGAATGCACTGTATATACAGTGTACAGTATGTCGACTAGCGTGATGTCGGGTGAGATATCTCGCCTGCAGTAGTTAGAAGAGTGGAAATATGAATTGGGGAATGCACTGTATATACAGTGTACAGTATGTCGACTAGCGTGATGTCGGGTGAGATATCTCGCCTGCAGTAGTTAGAAGAGTGGAAATATGAATTGGGGAATGCACTGTATATACAGTGTACAGTATGTCGACTAGCGTGATGTCGG
>NC_054711.1:40860749-40878249 GCF_016097555.1 Gigantopelta aegis | reverse complement strand
CTGATAACAGTGGTTTTCTGACCAGAATTTAAAAAAAAAGAAGAACCACGATTGATATCCCAATATTTGGTGATTTTCATTGTTGGTAAAATGATTACATTTATTATCAAATTAGCTGTTACAATCAGCTATCAATCCCAGAAAATGACTGTGACATATCACCATTGTTGTCAGGCGAAAATACTTGTCGAAAACCACTTTTTGAACTAAAAAATCCAAGGTATTTTCCATTGAAAAGGGGCAACCTAAAGCAGCCATAGTGTCAGTAAGTGTTTACTGTTTTGTATTTCCTGTATTTCCGGTGAGTGTCGTGTGCAGAATGGCGGGAAATATGAATTGGGGAATGCACTGTATACAGTGTACAGTATATCGACTGGTGTGACGTCGGGCGAGATATCTCGCCTGCAGTAGTCAGAAGGGCGAGAAATATGAATTGGTGAATGCACTGTATACAGTGTACAGTATGTCGACTGGCGTGGTGTCGGGCAAGATATCTCGCCTGCAGTAGTCAGAAGGTTAAAAAAAACATCTGGCAAAACGTCGGGGAAATATGAATTGGGGAATGCACTGTATATACAGTGTACAGTATGTCGACTAGCGTGATGTCGGGTGAGGTATCTCGCCTGCAGTAGTTAGAAGAGTGGAAATATGAATTGGGGAATGCACTGTATATACAGTGTACAGTATGTCGACTAGCGTGATGTCGGGTGAGATATCTCGCCTGCAGTAGTTAGAAGAGTGGAAATATGAATTGGGGAATGCACTGTATATACAGTGTACAGTATGTCGACTAGCGTGATGTCGGGTGAGATATCTCGCCTGCAGTAGTTAGAAGAGTGGAAATATGAATTGGGGAATGCACTGTATATACAGTGTACAGTATGTCGACTAGCGTGATGTCGGGTGAGATATCTCGCCTGCAGTAGTTAGAAGAGTGGAAATATGAATTGGGGAATGCACTGTATATACAGTGTACAGTATGTCGACTAGCGTGATGTCGGGTGAGATATCTCGCCTGCAGTAGTTAGAAGAGTGGAAATATGAATTGGGGAATGCACTGTATATACAGTGTACAGTATGTCGACTAGCGTGATGTCGGGTGAGATATCTCGCCTGCAGTAGTTAGAAGAGTGGAAATATGAATTGGGGAATGCACTGTATATACAGTGTACAGTATGTCGACTAGCGTGATGTCGGGTGAGATATCTCGCCTGCAGTAGTTAGAAGAGTGGAAATATGAATTGGGGAATGCACTGTATATACAGTGTACAGTATGTCGACTAGCGTGATGTCGGGTGAGATATCTCGCCTGCAGTAGTTAGAAGAGTGGAAATATGAATTGGGGAATGCACTGTATATACAGTGTACAGTATGTCGACTAGCGTGATGTCGGGTGAGATATCTCGCCTGCAGTAGTCAGAAGAGTGGAAATATGAATTGGGGAATGCACTGTATATACAGTGTACAGTATGTCGACTAGCGTGATGTCGGGTGAGATATCTCGCCTGCAGTAGTCAGAAGAGTGGAATATGAATTGGGGAATGCACTGTATATACAGTGTACAGTATGTCGACTAGCGTGATGTCGGGTGAGATATCTCGCCTGCAGTAGTCAGAAGAGTGGAAATATGAATTGGGGAATGCACTGTATATACAGTGTACAGTATGTCGACTAGCGTGATGTCGGGCGAGATATCTCGCCTGCAGTAGTTAGAAGAGTGGAAATATGAATTGGGGAATGCACTGTATATACAGTGTACAGTATGTCGACTAGCGTGATGTCGGGCGAGATATCTCGCCTGCAGTAGTTAGAAGAGTGGAAATATGAATTGGGGAATGCACTGTATATACACTGTACAGTATGTCGACTAGCGTGATGTCGGGTGAGATATCTCGCCTGCAGTAGTTAGAAGAGTGGAAATGTGAATTGGGGAATGCACTGTATATACAGTGTACAGTATGTCGACTAGCGTGATGTCGGGCGAGATATCTCGCCTGCAGTAGTTAGAAGGTTAATTAAAAAATTAAATAAAAGCTCAAAACAGTACATCTTACTGTGACCATTTTTTTTATGTGCCAAAAAATTTGATCAGTGAAATCCGTCAATATTGTACTCTCAGTAAACATGGTCCTATTTTAAATATCACGACAGAGCATAACCTCTCTATACTGGACGTTTTATTTGGTCCCGTGTGTGTCTGGTTTAGAGGGGTTTCACTGTACTGTAATCCACACCTGTGATGTCACATTATTGTGGGGGCAGGATGTAGCCCAGTGGTAAAGCGCTCACTTGATGCACGGTCGGTCTGGGATCGATCCCCGTCAGTGGGCTCATTGGGCTATTTCTTGCTCCAGCCAGTGCACCACGACTGGTATATCAAAGATCGTGGTATGTGCTACCCTGTCTGTGGGATGGTGCATATAAAAGATCCCTTGCTGCTAATCGGAAAGAGTAGCCGATGAAGTGGCAACAGCAGGTTTCCTCTCTCAAAATCTGTGTGGTCCTTAACCATATGTCCAACGCCATATAACCATAAATAAAATGTGTTGAGTGCGTCGTTAAATAAAACATTAATTCCTTCCATTAGACATAAATACGAGTGAGTGAGGAAAACCCCCACCAGATGGTACTTAGAGGCATGCATCAGACTTGACAAGCTGTGGGAACGTAATTAAGTTAAAGAGGAAAACATATGGTTTGCTGCGTTCAGTTCCGTGTTTAGGAAGTCGCACGGGAATTAACAAATATAATATTACTTGAAATTCTGTTTATTGTGATGAATGCAAAAGTGTATGAAAATTAATGTTGTGGGAACACACAGCTACGGTACATCTGTTCTTGTAAGGGGCGGGCAGTGGTAGAGCGGTTGCCTGATCGATGGACCCAGGGGCGGGGACATAGCCCAGTGGTAGAGCGGTTGCCTGATCGATGGACCCGGGGGCGGGGACGTAGCCCAGTGGTAGAGCGGTTGCCTGATCGATGGGCCCGGGGGCGGGGACGTAGCCCAGTGGTAGAGCGGTTGCCTGATCGATGGGCCCGGGGGTGGGGACGTAGCCCAGTGGTAGGGCGGTTGCCTGATCGATGGACCCGGGGGTGGGGACGTAGCCCAGTGGTAGAGCGGTTGCCTGATCGATGGGCCCGGGGGCGGGGACGTAGCCCAGTGGTAAAGCGCTCGCTTGATGCACGGTCGGTTTCGGATCGATTCCTGTCAGTGGGCCCATTGGGCTATTTCTCACTCTAGCTACTTCACCACTACTGGTACATCAAAGGATGTGGTATGTGCTATCCTGTCTATGGGATGGTGCATATAAAAGATTCCTTGCTGCTAATCGAAAAGAGTAGCCCATGAAGTGATGACAGTGGGTTTCCTCTCTCAATATCTGTGTGGCCCTTAACCATATGTCCGACGCCATATAACCGTAAATAAAATGTGTTGAGTGTGTCCTTAAATATAACCATTTCCTTCCTTCCTTCCTGATCGATGGAGCCCATTGAATATATGATTAAAATGGCAAAGAATATTTACAAAACTAATACCACAAAACGATAAGATCCTTCTGGACCTAACGTGAATGATTTGGTGAGGAAATCCTCAGCAGTGGATGGGTGGCATCAAGCGTGATTGCACATGCTAAACGCGTAATCTCTTGATTGTTGTATTAAGTGTCCCACAATCTTCGCGTGTGTTTCACTGGAATATATTACATGTACTGTCACTAGTAACAGGTTTATGAGAGGCTTAAATTACATACTCATTTGATAATGCAGATGTTTGGTCTCATGGGCGAAAGTGTTGTACTTGATTACAACGAAGGGGTGGGAAGTAGCCCAGTGGTAAAGCATTCGCTCGATGCACGGTTGGTCTGGAATCGATTCCCGTCAGTGGACCCATTGGGCTATTTCTCATGCAAGCCAGTGCTCCACAACTGGTTTAACAAAGGCTGTGATATGTACTATCCTGTCTGTGGATGGTGCATATAAAAGATCCCTTGCTGCTAATCTAAAAGAGTAGCCCATGAAGTGGCGACAGCAGGTTTCTTGTCTCAATACCTGTGTGGTCCTAAACCATATGTCCGATGCCATATAACCATAAATAAAATGTGTTGAGTGCGTCGTTAAATAAACCATTTCCTTCCTTGTATACAGTGAATAAGTTATAGTAGTGTATTGTTTCACAGGTGTTGATTCTTGTTTACAGTGAATAAGTTATAGTAGTGTATTGTTTCACAGGTGTTGATTCTTGTATACAGTGAATAAGTTATAGTAGTGTATTGTTTCACAGGTGTTGATTCTTGTTTCACAGGTGTTGATTCTTGTTTACAGCGAATAAGTTATAGTAGTGTATTGTTTCACAGGTGTTGATTCTTGTTTACAGCGAATAAGTTATAGTAGTGTATTGTTTCACAGGTGTTGATTCTTGTTTACAGCGAATAAGTTATAGTAGTGTATTGTTTCACAGGTGTTGATTCTTGTTTACAGCGAATAAGTTATAGTAGTGTATTGTTTCACAGGTGTTGATTCTTGTTTACAGTGAATAAGTTATAGTAGTGTATTGTTTCACAGGTGTTGATTCTTGTTTACAGCGAATAAGTTATAGTAGTGTATTGTTTCACAGGTGTTGATTCTTGTTTACAGCGAATAAGTTATAGTAGTGTATTGTTTCACAGGTGTTGATTCTTGTTTACAGAATAGTTATAGTAGTGTATTGTTTCACAGGTGTTGATTCTTGTTTACAGTGAATAAGTTATAGTAGTGTATTGTTTCACAGGTGTTGATTCTTCACAGGTGTTGATTCTTGACAGGAATTAGTTACAGCGAATAAGTTATTATAGTAGGTGTTATTGTTTCACAGGTGTTGATTCTTGTTTACAGCGAATAAGTTATAGTAGTGTATTGTTTCACAGGTGTTGATTCTTGTTTACAGCGAATAAGTTATAGTAGTGTATTGTTTCACAGGTGTTGATTCTTGTTTAGAGCGAATAAGTTATAGTAGTGTATTGTTTCACAGGTGTTGATTCTTGTTTACAGCGAATAAGTTATAGTAGTGTATTGTTTCACAGGTGTTGATTCTTGTTTACAGCGAATAAGTTATAGTAGTAGTGTATTGTTTCACAGTAGTGTATTGTTTCACAGGTGTTGATTCAGTGAATAAGTTATAGTAGTGTATTGTTTCACAGGTGTTGATTCTTGTTTACAGCGAATAAGTTATAGTAGTGTATTGTGTAGGTGTTGTTTTGTTTACAGGTGTTGAGTTCTTGTTTACAGCGAATAAGTTATAGTAGTGTATTGTTTCACAGGTGTTGATTCTTGTTTACAGCGAATATAGTTATAGTAGTGTATTGTTTCACAGGTGTTGATTCTTGTATACAGTGAATAAGTTATAGTAGTGTAGGTTGTTTCACAGGTGTTGATTCTTGTGTTTACAGCGAATAAGTTATAGTAGTGTATTGTGTTTCACAGGTGTTAGTATTCTTGATTCTTGTTTACAGCGAATAAGTTATAGTAGTGTATTGTTTCACAGGTGATTCTTTCACAGGTTATGTTGATTGTTTCTTGTGTTTACAGCGAATAAGTTATAGTAGTGTATTGTTTCACAGGTGTTGATTCTTGTTTACAGCGAATAAGTTATAGTAGTGTATTGTTTCACAGGTGTTGATTCTTGTTTACAGCGAATAAGTTATAGTAGTGTATTGTTTCACAGGTGTTGATTCTTGTTTACAGCGAATAAGTTATAGTAGTGTATTGTTTCACAGGTGTTGATTCTTGTTTACAGCGAATAAGTTATAGTAGTGTATTGTTTCACAGGTGTTGATTCTTGAGTGTATTGTTTCAGGTGTTGATTCTTGTTTACAGCGAATAAGTTATAGTAGTGTATTGTTTCACAGGTGTTGATTCTTGTTTACAACGAATAAGTTATAGTAGTGTATTGTTTCACAGGTGTTGATTCTTGGAAAAACATCTACACCTATGTCAGTAGTGGCTTAGAATATTTGTTGTGATTAAGCCATCGGACTACAGGCTGGTAGGTACAGGGTTCGCAGCCCGGTACTGGCTCCAACCCAGAGTGACTTCTTAAGGTCTTAATGGGTAGGTGTAAGGCCACTACACCCTCTTCTCTCTCACTAACCACTAACAACTAACCCACTGTCCTGGACAGACAGCCCAGATAGCTGAGGTGTGTGTGCCCAGGACAGCCAGCCCAGATAGCTGAGGTGTCTGTGCCCAGGACAGACAGCCCAGATAGCTGAGGTGTCTGTGCCCAGGACAGACAGCCCAGATAGCTGAGGTGTCTGTGCCCAGGACAGACAGCCCAGATAGCTGAGGTGTCTGTGTCCAGGGCAGACAGCCCAGATAGCTGAGGTGTCTGCGCCCAGGACAGACAGCCCAGATAGCTGAGGTGTGTGCGTCCAGGACAGACAGCCCAGATAGCTGAGGTGTGTGTGCCTAGGACAGCCCAGATAGTTGAGGTGTGTGTGCCCAGGACAGACAGCCCAGATAGCTGAGGTGTCTGTGTCCAGGGCAGACAGCCCAGATAGCTGAGGTGTGTGTGTCCTGGACAGACAGCCCAGATAGTTGAGGTGTCTGTGTCCTGGACAGACAGCCCAGATAGTTGAGGTGTGTGTGCCCAGGACAGACAGCCCAGGTAGCTGAGGTGTGTGTGCCCAGGACAGCCCAGATAGCTGAGGTGTGTGTGCCCAAGACAGACAGCCCGGATAGCTGAGGTGTGTGTGCCCAGGACAGACAGCCCAGATAGTTGAGGTGTGTGTGCCCAGGACAGACAGCCCAGATAGCTGAGGTGTGTGTGCCCAGGACAGCCCAGATAGCTGAGGTGTGTGTGCCCAGGACAGACAGCCCGGATAGCTGAGGTGTGTGTGCCCAGGACAGACAGCCCAGATAGTTGAGGTGTGTGTGCCCAGGACAGACAGCCCAGATAGCTGAGGTGTGTGTGCCCAGGACAGCCCAGATAGCTGAGGTGTGTGTGCCCAGGACAGACAGCCCGGATAGCTGAGGTGTGTGTGCCCAGGACAGACAGCCCAGATAGTTGAGGTGTCTGTGCCCAGGACAGCCCAGAAACTTAATTGAATATAAGCACAGCTTTGGAGAGTGGCCCATGGTGGATGTCAAGATGGCTGCCATTAACACAGTTACGATGCCAGTTTATGACATTAAAAGCATTTTGCCCGTCACTTGTATTTACAATAATGCAGATATGGTGTGATCCTTTTAAGCTAATTACTTATACATGCACTGTGAATGTACATCATCTTTCAATCATTAATGATCAATTTGAGTGTTAAAGTGTTTGTCATTCTCAGTCCCCCCCTACCCCCCCACCCACTATAGTTTTGTTGCATTTTGTTTTGTGTATGTTAAATAACTTTTCATTAGACACAATATCTGTAAAGCATTCGTTTGTTTGTTTGTTCTTTTGTTCATTCGTTTGTTCGTTCATTTATTCCGTTTGCTCACTCCCTCACTTACGCTTTCATTCATTCATTCATGTAGTAATTCACCCACCCATCAGTTCATTCATTCATTCATCCACCCATTCATAAATCCATCCATCCATCCATCCATCCATGCATCCATTCATCCATTCATCCATTAATCATTCATTCATTCATCTATCCATCCACCCACCTACACAAAACACAAAAACACACTCGTCATTCATTCATTTATTCATCATTCATTCATCAGTTCATACATTCATCCATCCATTCTTCCATCCATCCATTCTTCCATCCATACATCCATCAATCCATCCAACCTCACAAAACCCCCAAACCCACTTGTCATTTATTCATTCAACAGTTCATCCATCCATCCATTCATCCACCCACACAAAACCTCAAAACCCACTCATAATTAATTATGTGCGGTCAGTCTGGGATCGATCCCTGTTGGTGGGCCCATTGGGCTATTTCTTGTTCCAGCCAGTGCACTACGACTGGTATAACAAAGGCCGTTGTATGTACTATCCTGTCTGTGGGGTGGAATGCATATAAAAGATCCCTTGCTGCTAATTGAAAAGAGTAGCCCATGAAGTGGCGACAGCAGGTTTCCTTTCTCAATATATGTGTGGTCCTTGCATTGTGACCATGCCATGTTAGCATTTTGTGTCTGGGATACTTGGGCAATGTGTCCCCCAGGATTTGAGTTCAGAGAGTTGGCAAAATAAAATGTGGGCAAGAATGCTAGGGATAGTCACCAGTATTTTTTTTTTTAATTCAGTTGTCTTTAGATGCATTCTGGCATACATAATATATGGGTGTGACTGTGTCAGGTACTCATTACAGAAGTCTAAAAGAAAGTTATATGTCAAGTCATATTTCTGTAATGTTTATTACTACTTTGATCATGTTAAATCTTTGATGAGAAGTATATATATTTTTTTTTTTTAAAGTATGAATTACTCAATATAAGCACAAATACATAATATATAGGCCTACTGTTGATTATTTAACTCAACACAACTTACATAAAAAACTATCACTGATAAAAAAAAAAAGATAAGCAAGGACAAGTACATAATATATAATTAGTGAATTATTTAATTAGTTGTTATTATTATTATTTGTTTTGGTTTTTTGCTTGTACTGAAAGTGAAAAAATTAATCTGCAAAGATTTATTTTTAAAAAAGAAGAAAAAAAAGTGCAAAGTAGTTTGTGTACATTGTAGTTCAGGAACTGCGGACGATTTCGTCCCGATAAAAACTTAGTGATTTTGAATCGTTTTAAATTAATATCATGGAAATTGGGCGACATTTTATAATTCTTGAAGTTAACACATATTTACTTCTTTTCAATTTTGACGACTGGGAAAAACAAACTTAAAATGTTTATTCTAACGGCAAATTAATCACTGAGGTCAGTCCCTATTTTGGGAGGTTACAATTTTTACGGTCTTGGCAAGAAATTCGCTTGTTCTATGCAGGATCTGAATGGCACCTATCACCAATGCAAACATGTCTGGTTTAAGGGAATCAAATGCTGCGATTGGCCGAAATACTTTACAGGTCATTGGGATTAACAGCAATGGGTGTAAACATTCATACATGTACCATTACAAAAAACCCAAAAACCCCTGAAATGAGCCGTTTCGGTAACATCGAAAATAATCGTCCCATCCCTAGTTGTTGAATAAAACATTTCATTCATTCGTTTATGCATTTGTTCGTTCGTTTGTTCGCTCTCTCATTTGTTCGTTTTGTTCATTGGTTCGTTCATTCATTTATTCATTCATTCATTCATTCATTCATCATTATGTTAATTCATCCATTCATTCAAGATTACTGGAAAGACTACATGTGTACCTTTGTAAAACATTCATAGTAATCCTTACAGGTAGATAAAAGCAGTTGCTGTGGGCGTTTTGAGCGAGTGTTAACGTTGAACCCCAATCTGAGAAAATTAAGCAATTGTATCTCTGAATTACTGTCGTATTTTGACAACCGCGGTTGCGCATTCTCTAACAGTACCAATACTTTTGTGTTTATGTTGTTTATCATACACTAACAATAACTTCAGCTGATCCTCAGTTGTTATTTTGCTGGACACGGACTCACAGATCTAGATACGTGAAACCTCTTCAAACCGAACACCCAGAGAACCAGATAATGAGTCCAGTTTGAAGGGGAGTCTGGTCTAGAGAGGTCCTGTTCTGTACAGATGTTTAAAAAAGGACCATGAACAAATGTCTGGTTTTGAGGAAATTTTGCTTTACTGGGTGTCCAGTTTTGAAGGGTTTTACTGTACGTGTATACTTATAAATATAAATATACATAATGTGCACGGGTCATTGGGTCCTGTGGTCTGTAACTGTACACATAGACATGAAAGGTCAAGGTACCAGGTATGTTGGGTTTTTATGGTCAGTCTAACAAACTATGGGTAAGATTAGTTTATTGATTTCACTGTTTTATGGTGGTTCCAGAAATTATCAGAGGTAGGGTGGGGTGGGGTGTGGTACTGGATGGTAAGGAACTAGGTGGTCAATATATGAGGTATGTGTTGGGGGTTTTTGGTCAGTCTTACAAACTATGGGTAAGATTAGTTTATCGATTTCACTGTGTTATGATGGTTCCAGAAATTATCAGAGGTGGGGTACTTGATGGTAACGAACTAGGTGGTCAATATATAAGGTATGTGTGAGGGTTTTTGGTCAGTCTTACAAACTATGGGTAAGTGCAGTTTATTGATTTCACTGTTTTATGGTAGTTCTAGAAATTATCAGAGGGGGAGTGGGATGGGGTGGGGTGGGTTGGTGGGTGATTTTAAGGAACTAGGTGGTCAGTATATAAGGTATGTGTGAGGGTTTTTGGTCAGTCTTACAAACTATGGGTAAGTGCAGTTTATTGATTTCACTGTTTTATGGTGGTTCCAGAAATTATCAGTGGGGGAGTGGGGTGGGGTGGGGTGGGTTGGTGGGTGGATGGTAAGGAACTAGGTGGTCAATATATAAGGTATTTGTGAGGGTTTTTGGTCTGTCTCACAAACTATAGGATGACAAGGAACTAGGTGGTCAATATATGAGGTACATGTATGCTGTGTTTTTTGGTCAGTCTGACAAACTATAGGTAAGAACAGTTTATTGATTTCACTGTTTTATGGTGGTTCCAGAAATTATCAGTGGGGGAGTGGGGTGGGGTGGGGTGGGTTGGTGGGTGGATGGTAAGGAACTAGGTGGTCAATATATAAGGTATTTGTGAGGGTTTTTGGTCAGTCTCACAAACTATAGGATGACAAGGAACTAGGTGGTCAATATATGAGGTACATGTATGCTGTGTTTTTTGGTCAGTCTGACAAACTATAGGTAAGAACAGTTTATTGATTTCACTGTTTTATGGTGGTTCCAGAAATTATCAGAGGTAGGGTGGGGTGGGGTGTGGTACTGGATGGTAAGGAACTAGGTGGTCAATATATGAGGTATGTGTTGGGGTTTTTTGGTCAGTCTTACAAACTATGGGTAAGATTAGTTTTATCGATTTCACTGTGTTATGATGGTTCCAGAAATTATCAGAGGTGGGGTACTTGATGGTAACGAACTAGGTGGTCAATATATAAGGTATGTGTGAGGGTTTTTGGTCAGTCTTACAAACTATGGGTTGCAGTTTATTGTCACTCTATTTTTGCCTGTGATTTTAAGGAATATTAAATAAGGTATTGTGGTCAGTCTTACAAACTATGTGATTATTGATTTCACAGCAATATGATGTTTTATAAGGAACTAGTCAATATAAACATTTGTGAATTGACCAAGGCTGGACACGGATAGGTGGTCGAGGTACATGTATGCTTTTTGGTCACTTCATAAGGTAAGCCAACAGTTCATTGATTTCCAGCCATGGTGGTTCCAGAAATTATCACTGGTATATCAAAGGCTGGTATTTTGTGCTATCCTGTGTTGTCTGTGGCATTGCATGTGATAACAGCAATATGATGTTTTATGGAGCAAACAAATTGACCAAGGCTGGAGACGCATATCGATACTTCTTTTTTGCACTCCATAAAACATCATTGTTCCAGCCAGTGCTCCACAACTGGTATATCAAAGGCTGTATTATGTGCTATCCTGTCTGTGGGATGGTGCATATAAAAGATCCCTTGCTACTAATGGGAAAATGTAGCAGGTTTCATCTCTAAGACTGTATGTTAGAATTCCCAAATGTTTGACATCCCGCAGCCGATGATTAATAAATCAATGTGCTCTAGTGGTGTCATTAAACAAAACAAACTTTAACCATAAAACATCATATTTGTCTCCTCATTGTGCCATAACTGTTTTATTACTTTAACCATTTATTACAAAAAATATACCAAGCAGCATGTATGCCTTCTAGCACCTGCCTCGGTGGCGCAGTTGTTAAGCCATCGGACTACAGGCTGGTAGGTACAGGGTTTGCAGCCCGGTACTGGCTCCAACCCATAGCGAGCTCTTGTGAGCAAAATGAGTAGGTGTAAGGCCACTACACCCTCTTCTCTCTCACTAACCACTAACCAACTAACAACTAACCCACTGTCTTAGACAGACAGCCCAGATAGCTGAGGTGTGTGTACCCAGATAGCATGCTTGAACCTTAATTGGATATAAGCATGAAAATAAGTTGAAATGAATGAATGCCTTCCAGCAAGCTCAAGTATTTTGCTTGGTGAAACATGACATGATTATCTGTAAGACGTGTAATTATGTCTATGAAACTGATAACGCTGATAATGTTGATAACACTGATAATGCTGATAATGCTTATAATGCTGATAATGCTGATAACGCTGTTAATGCTGATAATGCTGATAACACTAATAATGCTGATAATGCTGATAACACTAATAATGCTGATAATACTGATAACACTAATAATGCTGATAATGCTGATCACGCTGATAATGTTGATAATGCTGATAACACTAATAACACTGATAACGCTGATAATATTGATAACACTGATAACACTGATAATGCTGATAACGCTGATAATGCTGATAACTGATAATGCTGATAACGCTGATAATACTGATAATACTGATAACGCTGATAATACTGATAACGCTGATAATGCTGATAACGCTATGGGGATTCCCTGTTATACACCGGAAGTAGTGTAAGACATGTATCTTGATGGATGAAAAGAAAGAAAGAAATGTTTTATTTAATGACGCACTCAACACATTTTATTTACAGTTATATGGCATCAGACATATGGTTAAGAACCACACAGATATTGAGAGAGGAAACCCGCTGTCACCACTTCGTGGGCTACTCTTTTCGATTAGCAGCAAGGGATCTTTTATATGCACGATCCCACAGACAGGATAGTACATACCACAGCCTTTGTTACACCAATTGTGGAGCACTGGCTGGTACGAGAGAAATAGCTCAATGGGTCCACCGACGGGGATCGATCTTAGACCGACCGCATATCAAGCGAAGGCTTTACCAATGGGCTACGTCCCACCCCTTGATGGATGGGTTCACAGAACCTCGGAGCAGTGCAGTATGATATAACATGGAATCTCATTGGATGGGTTCACCTCGGAGCAGTGCAGTATGATATAACATGGAATCTCATTGGATGGGTTCACCTCGGAGCAGTGCAGTATGATATAACATGGAATCTCATTGGATGGGTTCACAGAACCTCGGGAGCAGTGCAATATGATATAACATGGAATCTCATTGGATGGGTTCACCTCGGAGCAGTGCAATATGATATAACATGGAATCTCATTGAAAGTCTGGTGAATATGTACACAGTGATAAGAAGTGTTATTGTGCAGACAGCTTGTTTTTGTTTGATGACACCACTAGAGCACATTGATTAATTAATCATCTGGATGTCTCAAACATTTGGTAATTCTGACATTGGTCTTAGAGAGGAAACCTGCTACATTTTTCCATTAGTAGCAAGGGATCTTTTAAATGCACCATCCCACAGACAGGATAGCACATACCACGGCCTTTGATATACCAGTTGGGATGGGAACAAGCTCAGTCAGAGAATGAGTCGCCTGAGGGGTTCGATCCTATGACCACACCACCTCTGGCGAGTGCTGTCATTTACCAACTGTGCTAAAGTCTACCACTATAGTTTATTATACGTGCTGAGGTGACATTAGACAAACATTCCTTTTCTTTGCGGACACTGATTGACCTTCCCACAGGTCGTTTTTTTGTTCTCTCTTTTCTAATTTATCACTCTATGTGGTGACAATCGCTGGAATCGGTTTACAGACTTTGACGGATCGTCCTGTCAACAGAGAATTCATTTTACCGTTGGTCTTGGATTCGAGTCTGTCAAGGGAATATTCCACTGGTAATGGTTTGCATGATTCATGTGGACTAACGAGAAATCCTACGGGATTATGTGTCACCATAACACAGATTGTGAAGATATCAGCCCCTCCCCAGTGTGGTGGCTAGAAGACATTGACCTTAACACTCACTGGTAGGAACAGGGTTCGAATCTCGGTACCAGCTCCCACCCAAAGTGAGGACGGGACATAGCCCAGTGGTAAAGTACTCGCTCAATGCGCAGTCGGTCTGGGATCGATCCCCGTCGGTGAACCCATTGGGCTATTTCTCATTCCAGCCAGTGCTCCACAACTGGTGTAACAAAGGCCGTGGTATGTGCTATTCTGTCTTTGGGATGGTGTCTATAAAAGATCCCTTGCTGCTAATCGAAAAGAGTAGCCCATGAAGTGGTGACAGCGGGTTTCCTCTGTCAATATCTGTGTGGTCCTTAACCGTATGTCTGACAGCATATAAACGTAAAATAAAAATGTGTTGGAGCGCGTCGTTAAATAAAACATTTTCTTCTTCTTCTTAACACTCACTGGTAGGAAAAGGGTTCGAATCTCGGTACTAGCTCCCTCCCAGTTCTAATTGCTTGCAGTCCTTCCTGTCATTTGAGAATCTATTTCATGTTGGACCGTGATTTTACTTAGACTAATATAGTGGATACTAACAAAGTGGATAAGCCATCAGACTTAATTAAGATTGGTAGGTACTAGGTTCGAATCTTGAGGGGTGACATGCCAGCATATATACTAATTGTGGAGATACCAGCCCCTCCCTGGTGTGGCGGTTAAAAGCCTTAAAACTCACTGGAAAGAACTGGGTTCAAATCTTGAGGGGTGACATGCCAGCATATATACTAATTGTGGAGATACCAGCCCCTCCCTGGTGTGGCGGTTAAAAGCCTACTAATTGTGGAGATACCAGCCCCTCCCTGGTGTGGCGGTTAAAAGCCTTAAAACTCACTGGAAAGAACTGGGTTCAAATCTTGAGGGGTGACATGCCAGCATATATACTAATTGTGGAGATACCAGCCCCTCCCTGGTGTGGCGGTTAAAAGCCTTAAAACTCACTGGAAAGAACTGGGTTCAAATCTCGGCACTGGCTCCCACCCGGAGTCTGTTCTATTTGCTCATGGATCTTCCTGTCATGTCAGACTGTGATTTTTCATTTGTCTGGATGTTATAGTGCTGGTGTGATTCGGAAATAGTGACCCATACATAGAGGATACTCCCCGAGTATCTTGTGATATCATAATTTATCAGCACGAGTTGATAAAAGTATGAAAGCCGAGGCTTGCCAAAGATTTTTATACTTTTATCAACGAATGCTGATAAATTATGATATCACAAGACACGAGGGAGGTAATCATTTTATCATCCATTATCATTATTTTCATTTGTGACAGTTGTATACAATGTCAGTAATGTGGGTTGAATGTCAGCGGTAGACTCGTTAACTAGCAGTGGCGTGACGTCACTAATGGTAGGTTTAGCGCTGAAACAAACACAGTGACGTAGGAGGGGTTGGGCATGAGTGGGGGGAATCCAATCAGAAAATGAGTGCACTAGGTGTTGTACAACCAAGGCACCTCAACCTGTGTTTAAAGGGGCAGACCCTAGTTTCAACCTGTGTTTAAAGGGGCAGACCCTAGTTTCAACCTGTGTTTAAAGGGGCAGACCCTAGTTTCAACCTGTGAAAATTATCACCAAGTTTAGTTAATCTACAGACCTGTAACACATTTGGATAAAGTTACAATTGAGAGAAACATAATTTGAAATGGTGAAATACCCTCTAAAAATAAACTAAAACTCGACTCCATAACTTACTTCTCAGATGCACGTGCATTTTTAAAAATAAGAGAAATGCATTTTGTGATATTAAAAACACCATGATGACTAAAAAACACTTCAAATGTATAGAAACTGATAATCTAAACCTCAAAATCTAAGTAAAGTATGATTTCAGTTATCAAAAAGCGGCTATAATAGTCCGAAATATGCCTTAGTGTTTAAAAACTAGGGTATGTCCCTTTAAGACCACCTACTCATAGTATACATGGCTGTTATACATGTAAGTGTGGCTATATATATTTCTCCATGGTTGAAAAGTGAAAGTTGGTTTTGTTTACCGACACCACTAGAGAACATTAATTATTTAATCATAAGTTATTGGATGTCACATTGGTAATTTTGACAAATAGTCTTAGAGAGAAAATCTGGTACATTTTTACATTAGTAACAAGGGATCTTTTATATGCACCATCTCACAGACAGGATAGCACATACCATGGTCTTTGATATATCATTCGTAATGCACTGACTGGAACGAGAAATAGCCCAGTGGCGTGCACTTTACCACTGGGCTACATCCTGCATGTCACTGTTGAAGGACCGTGGTACAAAAAAACTTTATTTTATTCCTGGAAGGAGAAATAGCCCAGTGGGTACCTTGGCGGGGATCGATCCTAGAGCCATCACACATCAGGTGAGCACTTTACCATTCCATCCCATATTTCTCCATGGAGACCAAATAGGGAAATGTCAAACGAAATGGATTTTGTGGCTAATACTGAAAATGTGTACATTCATATTTTGGTGATTGAGTGCAGTATTTTCTATCATTCCGTCTGCGAAGTATTGATTGCCGTGAATAATGAAAACACGCATCGTAAATCTCTTAGAGTAGTTTTCCACAGGCTCGAACAGAAGTGTGCTAATTACAAGGGGATATGACTATATAAATACGACTCATACGAGGAGATATATAAATAAACTATATAAATAGTTCAGTGCATATGGCGTGAAATATCCATTAGCACGTAAGATGCAGTTTGAGTTCTATAGTAGAAATGTGAAATGAATATGAATAAATACTCATAGTCTAATGGTTCAAGTGTGTGGTGTGTTTCATTTCAACGTATTTTCATGCTTATATCCACTTACAGGTCAAGTATGCTGTCCTGGGCACACACACCTCAACTATCTGTGCTAATGTCCTGAGAGAAAGAGCTAGACAATAGGGGTTGTCCTTTTCAGGGCAATTTTCAGGTGTTAGTTGTTAGTGGTTAGTGAGAGAAGAGTGTCTAGTGGTCTTATACCAACACATTGAATCATAAAAACCTGCTCTGGGTGGGAGCCAGTACCGGGCTGCGAACCCACTACCTACCAACCTTATGTCCGATGGCTTAACCACGACACCACCGAGGTCGGTACCGGGTTGTGAACCCAGTACCTACCAACCTTATGTCCGATGGCTTAACCACGACACCACCGAGGTCGGTACCGGGTTGTGAACCCAGTACCTACCAACCTTATGTCCGATGGCTTAACCACGACACCACCGAGGCCAGTACCGGGCTGTGAACCCAGTACCTACCAACCTTATGTCCGATGGCTTAACCACGACACCACCGAGGTCAGTACCGGGCTGTGAACCCAGTACCTACCAACCTTATGTCCGATGGCTTAACCACGACACCACCGAGGTCAGTACCGGGCTGTGAACCCAGTACCTACCAACCTTATGTCCGATGGCTTAACAACGACACCGCCAAAGCTGGTTAGTGTGTTTCAATGTTCAGTCTTTTAATCATGCTGTATGTAATGCAATTGCCATACCATACAATAGTGATAAACTGTTTATACATACACCATTCATTCATTCATTCATTCATTTTTTCATTCGTTCGTTTGTTTTTTCGTT
>NC_054711.1:40793249-40855749 GCF_016097555.1 Gigantopelta aegis | reverse complement strand
CTATCTCTGAGCTACATCTCTGAGCTATGTCTGTGAACTAGATCTCTGAGCTATGTCCGTGAGCTCTATCTCTGAGCTACATCTCTGAGCTACATCCCTGAGCTACATCTCTGAGCTACATCTCTGAGCTATGTCTGTGAGCTACATCTCTGAGCTACATCTCTGAGCTACATCCCTGAGCTAGATCTCTGAGCTAGATCTCTGAGCTAGATCTCTGAGCTACATCTCTGAGCTATGTCTGTGAGCTACATCCATGAGCTACATCCATGAGCTACATCTCAGCTACATCTCTGAGCTCTGTCTGTGAGCTACATCCATGAGCTACATCTCTGAGCTACATCCCTGAGCTACATCCCTGAGCTACATCCCTGAGCTACATCTCTGAGCTATGTCTGTGAACTAGATCTCTGAGCTATGTCTGTGAGCTATGTCTGTGAGCTACATCTCTGAGCTACATCTCTGAGCTACGTCCATGAGCTACATCTCTGAGCTACATCCCTGAGCTACGTCTCTGAGCTACATATCTGAGCTATGCCTGTGAGCTACATCTCTGAGCTACATCTCTGAGCTACATCCCTGAGCTAGATCCCTGAGCTAGATCTCTGAGCTAGATCTCTGAGCTATGTCTGTGAGCTACATCCATGAGCTACATCCATGAGCTACATCTCTGAGCTACATCTCTGAGCTCTGTCTGTGAGCTACATCCATGAGCTACATCTCTGAGCTACATCTCTGAGCTACATCTCTGAGCTACATCCCTGAGCTCTATCTCTGAGCTCTATCTCTGAGCTACATCTCTGAGCTATGTCTGTGAACTAGATCTCTGAGCTATGTCCGTGAGCTCTATCTCTGAGCTACATCTCTGAGCTACATCCCTGAGCTACATCCCTGAGCTACATCTCTGAGCTAGATCTCTGAGCTACATCTCTGAGCTATGTCTGAGCTACATCCATGAGCTACATCCATGAGCTACATCTCTGAGCTCTGTCTGTGAGCTATATCCATGAGCTACATCTCTGAGCTACATCTCTGAGCTACATCTCTGAGCTACATCCCTGAGCTCTATCTCTGAGCTACATCTCTGAGCTACATCTCTGAGCTACATCTCTGAGCTATGTCTGTGAACTAGATCTCTGAGCTATGTCCGTGAGCTCTATCTCTGAGCTACATCCCTGAGCTACATCCCTGAGCTACATCTCTGAGCTACATCTCTGAGCTATGTCTGTGAGCTACATCTCTGAGCTACATCTCTGAGCTATGTCCATGAGCTACATCTCTGAGCTACATCCCTGAGCTACGTCTCTGAGCTACATCTCTGAGCTATGTCTGTGAGCTACTTCTCTGAGCTACATCCCTGAGCTACATCCCTGAGCTACGTCTCTGAGCTACATCCCTGAGCTACGTCTCTGAGCTACATCTCTGAGCTACATCTCTGAGATATGTCTGTGAGCTACATCCATGAGCTACAACTCTGAGCTGCATCTCTGAGCTGCACCTCTGAGCTACATCTCTGAGCTACATCTCTGAGCTACATCTCTGAGCTACACTTCTGAGCTATATCTCTGAGCTATGTCTGTGAGCTGTATCTCTGAGCTACACTTCTGAGCTACATCTCTGAGCTACATCTCTGAGCTACATCCCTGAGCTACATCTCTGAGCTACATCCCTGAGCTACATCTCTGATCTACATCTCTGAGCTACATCTCTGAGCTACATCTCTGAGCTACATCCCTGAGCTACATCTCTGAGCTACATCTCTGAGCTATGTCCATGAGCTACATCTCTGAGCTACATCCCTGAGCTACGTCTCTGAGCTACATCTCTGAGCTATGTCTGTGAGCTACTTCTCTGAGCTACATCCCTGAGCTACATCCCTGAGCTACATCTGTGAGCTACGTCTCTGAGCTACATCCCTGAGCTACGTCTCTGAGCTACATCTCTGAGCTACATCTCTGAGATATGTCTGTGAGCTACATCCATGAGCTACAACTCTGAGCTGCATCTCTGAGCTGCACCTCTGAGCTACATCTCTGAGCTACATCTCTGAGCTACATCTCTGAGCTACACTTCTGAGCTATATCTCTGAGCTATGTCTGTGAGCTGTATCTCTGAGCTACACTTCTGAGCTACATCTCTGAGCTACATCTCTGAGCTACATCCCTGAGCTACATCTCTGAGCTACATCCCTGAGCTACATCTCTGATCTACATCTCTGAGCTACCTATCTGAGCTATCTATCTGAGCTACACCTCTGAGCTACATCTCTGAGCTACATCTCTGAGCTCTATCTCTTAGCTACTTCTCTGAGCTACACCTCTGAGCTACACCTCTAAGCTACACCTCTGAGCTATATCTCTGAGCTACCTCTTTGAGTTACACCTCTGAGCTACATCTCTGAGTTCTATATATGAGCTACATGTCGCTCCCAAATAATGTCTGATGCAACAACATTGCCTGCGACTTGAGCTGATTCATTTTCTTAGAATTGTGTTGACGGTGGCCGTAGCTGATTAGTTTTCTTTGAATTGTGTTGACAGTGGCCTTAACTGATTAGTTTTCTTTGAATTATGCTGACACTGTTGTTGGTGTCTACTTCAGAGTTTCACATTAACCAGGTTATTTTTGTCCATGTTGACAGAAACGCTGGACAAGTCTTAACAATTAGTGTTGGTGAGCTTGGCTACCGAACCTAAAGAACGTTGAACCCAGTCTAATGAAGCAGCTAGCTAAACTCGTTTGTAAAAAAAAAAAATGACCTTGATTTTTGTCTATACTCACCAGCAAAAGGTTCCTCTGTGTATGTTAATAATAAAGTTTGTTTTGTTTAATGACACCACTAGAGATCCTTTGCTCTTAATGGAAAAAGTTAATGGGTTTCCTTCGAAGACTATGAGTCAAAATGACAAAATGTTTGACATCCAATAGCCGATGATTAGTAAATTAATGTGCTCTAGTGGTGTAGTTAAACAAAACAAACTTGATTTAAGTTTAACTTTTCCCAGTGGACTCTAGTGGTGTCGTTAAACAAACCAAACTTTACTCTAACAACTTAACAGTTTTGTTTTGTTTAATGACACCACTAGAGCACATTGATATCAATCATCGGCTATTGGATGTCAAACATTTAGTAATTTTGATATATAGTCTTAGAGAGTAAAATTCACTACATTTTTCCATTAAAAGCAAGAGATCTTTTGTATGCAGAATCCCACAGACAGGATAACACATACCACAGCCTTTGATATACCAGTCGTGGTGCACTGGCTGGAACGAGAAATAGCCCAATGGCTCTACCGACAGGGATCGTTCACAGACTGACCGCGTATCAAGCGAGTGCTTTACCTCTGGGCTACGCCCACCCCCCGGAGTATGATGTTACCTAGTGGGAAAATGTGACTGCAAATTGAAAATCTGCATATATACCCAAGTGAATACAACTCTCAGAATGGTGGTGTCACTTGTGATTAGCAGTAAGGGATCTTTTATATTCACTTCTCCACAAAGAAGTCAGCACATACCATCACCTTTGATATACCAGTCATGGGAAGATTTTATTTAACAACACACTTAACACATTTTATTTACGGTTATATGGCGTCAGACATATTGTTACGGACCACACAGATATTGAGAGAGGAAACCTGCTGTCACCACTTCATGGGCTACTCCTTTTGATTAGCAGCAAGGGATCTTTTATATGCACCATCCCATAGACAGGATAACACATACCATGACCTTTGATAAACAAGTCATGGTGTACTGACTGGAATGAGAAGTAGCCCAATGGGCCCACCGACAGCGGGAGTTGATCCAAGACTGACCGCGCATCAAGCAAGCGTTACCACTGGGCTACGTCCCACCCCCACCAATCACGAGGCACTGGTTGGGATGTGAAAAAATGCATATTATTAGGCCTATTGGTAGGGTACAATCACGAGGCACTGGTTGGGATGTGAAAAAATGCATATTATTAGGCCTATTGGTAGGGTACAATCACGAGGCACTGGTTGGGATGTGAAAAAATGCATATTATTAGGCCTATTGGTAGGGTACAATCACAAGGCACTGGTTGGGATGTGAAAAAATGCATATTATTAGGCCTATTGGTAGGGTACAATCACGAGGCACTGGTTGGGATGTGAAAAAATGCATATTATTAGGCCTATTGGTAGGGTACAATCACAAGGCACTGGTTGGGATGTGAAAAAAATGCATATTATTAGGCCTATTGGTAGGGTACAATCACAAGGCACTGGTTGGGATGTGAAAAAAATGCATATTATTAGGCCTATTGGTAGGGTACAATCACAAGGCACTGGTTGGGATGTGAAAAAATGCATATTATTAGGCCTATTGGTAGGGTACAATCACAAGGCACTGGTTGGGATGTGAAAAAATGCATATTATTAGGCCTATTGGTAGGGTACAATCACAAGGCACTGGTTGGGATGTGAAAAAATGCATATTATTAGGCCTATTGGTAGGGTACAATCACAAGGCACTGGTTGGGATGTGAAAAAATGCATATTATTAGGCCTATTGGTAGGGTACAATCACAAGGCACTGGTTGGGATGTGAAAAAATGCATATTATTAGGCCTATTGGTAGGGTACAATCACAAGGCACTGGTTGGGATGTGAAAAAATGCATATTATTAGGCCTATTGGTAGGGTACAATCACAAGGCACTGGTTGGGATGTGAAAAAATGCATATTATTAGGCCTATTGGTAGGGTACAATCACAAGGCACTGGTTGGGATGTGAAAAAATGCATATTATTAGGCCTATTGGTAGGGTACAATCACAAGGCACTGGTTGGGATGTGAAAAAATGCATATTATTAGGCCTATTGGTAGGGTACAATCACGAGGCACTGGTTGGGATGTGAAAAAATGCATATTATTAGGCCTATTGGTAGGGTACAATCACAAGGCACTGGTTGGGATGTGAAAAAATGCATATTATTAGGCCTATTGGTAGGGTACAATCACGAGGCACTGGTTGGGATGTGAAAAAATGCATATTATTAGGCCTATTGGTAGGGTACAATCACGAGGCACTGGTTGGGATGTGAAAAAATGCATATTATTAGGCCTATTGGTAGGGTACAATCACGAGGCACTGGTCGGGATGTGAAAAAATGCATATTATTAGGCCTATTGGTAGGGTACAATCACGAGGCACTGGTTGGGATGTGAAAAAATGCATATTATTAGGCCTATTGGTAAGGTATGTTCGAGCAAACACAACCACTCACGATACCCAAGTGATACTTTTCTTTTTTGGGGACAGGTAATTGGTCAGTTTTGTGATTTTAGATGGGGAAAGTCTAATCAAGGGTTTTACAGAATTACTTACAGTAATAAAGTAGGACGGCTGATAATGTCCATTATGATTTGAGGGGTATCCGTGCGGTTATCACACAATACCCTGTGAACTTAATAAAAGAGGCACGTCTTTTTAGTGTGTCTAGACACGGTGTCTGGGGACCGTCTAAATATACACCTGCCAATCAGGAACCACAGGTACAGGCCACGGAAAGAAAAAAACAATTAACCAAGAAAACACTCCGATTATTATTTCAGTACATGGGTTAATTTATGTACAAAACATAATACATTTATTTCAGTACTTTGACAATGGTGGTTTATTTGGTATTGAAAAATAATATATAATTGTTGCTAGCTCACTGGGATTGCTATTATTACAGAACATTGCGATGCATCCGCAAAAATCAGGTACGTTTTGTTTCTTCAGTTCGAAGACTAATTCTTGACATGACACGTTAGGTATTACGTAACCACCAGCTCGCCAGAGGGCATATTCACTGGGATGGTACAAAATGGCTGCGCCCATTATATATAATAGCCGTCACATTTAAGCATTTTATTAATTAACTATACGGTTATACTTGTTGATATTAAGCAATAATGTGCATTATATATTGTTGAATATGCATACCAGGCCAAATGCCTCAATTTCCCCCTCTTTTAACCTATTTCCCCCTCCTTTAACCTATTTCCCCCTCCTTTAACCACTGCGCCACCGAGGCTGGTGTTTGCTGTCCCTTCAGGTCAGCTGTTAATGTTCTCTACACAATGCTTACAGGTCTGCTGATGACAATAGACTTTCTTACTTAAGTGTTTAAGCCTTCAGCCATTTGCCAAACAGAGCGCAGATAGAGAGAGAGCTAAAGAGGGAAATTACATGTTATATGTGGCTATTACAAGCTGCTGAGATTTCTTCAGGATTTATACAAGCAAATCAATTCCCATAGAAGACATTAGTAACTATTGTGGCTATAAAAATGCTATCTGCAATCAACATACCCATGAGGCCTATACCTTGGGTGGGGGGGAGGCATATTAATGATGTTAAAGGTTAACTTTATAATAAAATTATGAACTGTGAGCTGTACGGTTTTAAATCTTATTTTACTGTATACTTGGTATTCACAATAATTAGTAAAAAGTGTTATTCCTACTTTCGATTTCACGTAAGGATTGCAAGACGTCTTTTTAAATACCTGGGTCGGGATGTAGCCCAGTGGTAAAGCGCTCGCTTGATGCGCAGTCAGTTTGAGATTGATCCCCGTCAGTGGGCCCATTGGGCTATTTATCGTTCCAGCCATTGCACCACGACTGGTATATCAATGGCCATGGTATGTGCTATCCTGTCTGTGGGATGCGGCATATAAAAGATTCCTTGCTACTAATGAAAAAATGTAGCGGGTTTCATCTCTGTGGCGGTGTCAAAATGACCATATGTTTGACATTCAATAGCCGATGATTAATAAATCTGTGCTCTAGTGGTGTTGTTAAACAAAACAAACTTTAAACAAACTCTAGACAGTTACAGGTAGTTTTGAGTGTACACTGTGTTGAAAGAAAGAAAGAAATGTTTTATTTAACGACACACTCAACACATTTTATTTACGGTCAGATATATGGTTAAGGACCACACAGATTTTGAGAGGAAACCCTCTGTCACCACTACATGGGCTACTCTTTCCGATTAGCAGCAAGGGATTTTTTATTTGCGCTTCCCACAGGCAGGATAGCACAAACCATGGCCTTTGTTGAACCAGTTATGGATCACTGGTCGGTGCAACTGGTTTACACCTATCCATTGAGCCTTGCGGAGCACTTACTCAGGGTTTGGAGTCGGTATCTGGATTAAAAATCCCATGCCTCGACTGGGATCTGAACCCAGTACCTACCAGCCTGTAGACTGATTACCTAACCACGAAGCCACCGAGGCCGTTCACACTGTGTTGAAGTTGGTTAATTCATTCAGAATATGATGACAATGTTGCTGATGGTTGTGAGCCTGGTAGTTACAAGTACAGTGTCGCAGCTGTCGCCACAGATGTGTGGCTAATTAAAGCGGGCGTATAAAGCCATTTCTTCCAACGTCAATTACTTTTATGTCTCCCTTATCATGACTTGATGGGAGTACAGAGGCTGAGGTGTATTCATGTGAACACTGGTGGCGGTCACCAGCCCAATGTTGATGGTGTTGTTTATTCATCTGTAATAAACGTTTTATTGTACATGGATTTTTCACTCATTCAGAAACATTTGTTAATATTATGTGTGGAATTTTGACTCATTATATAGAAAGGAATGTTTCAACATCCTCTTAGCAACTTGATCAATTAAGTTAACAGTGATAGAAATAAGCAGATTTTTGTTACTAGTCCACCAATATTTTTACTTGTCCACCAATATTTTTTACTAGTCCACCAATATTTTTACTTGTCCACCAATATTTTTTACTAGTCCACCAATATTTTTTACTTGTCCACTAATATTTTTTACTTGTCCAAATAAACAGATTTTTTAATTCAAGTACCAGGATGATGCTTTTGATTGCTCAAAATTAAACTGCAGTGAAATATTTTAATTATCCACTGGACCACCACCAAGGCACATTTTGCTTGTCTGAATAGATTTTCACTTGTCAGGACAAATGGACAAGGAAGGAAGAAAATATTTTATTTAACGACACACTCAACACATTTTATTTACAGTTATATGACATCGGACATATGGAAAGAAAGAAATGTTTTATTAACGACGCACTCAACACATTTTATTTATGGTTATATGGCATCAGACATATGGTTAAGGACCACACAGATATTGAGATGAAACCTGCTGTCGCCACTTCATGGGCTGCTTTTTTCGATTAGCAGCAAGGGATCTTTTATATGCACCATCCACAAACAGGATAGCACATACCATGGCCTTTGATATACCAGTTATGGTGCACTGGCTGGAGCGAGAAATAGCCCAATGGGTCCACCGACGGGGACAAACAGACAAGTGCTTATTTCAAACACTGCAACATGGTGATTACATGTATGACACTGGAGATAGCAATCTGATAGTGTTATCAATAGCTATAGTAATTAGAAAGAAAGAAAGAAAGAAGTATTTTATTTAACGACGCACTCAACACATTTTATTTACGGTTATATGGCGTCAGACTAATGGTCAAGGACCACACAGACCTTTTTAGAGGAAACCCACTGTCGCCACATAGGCTACTCTTTTACGACATGCAGCAAGGGATCTTTTATTTGCGCTTCCCACAGACAGGATAGCACAAACCATGGCCTTTGTTGAACCAGTTATGGATCACTGGTCGGTGCAAGTGGTTTACACCTACCCATTGAGCCTTGCGGAGCACTCACTCGGGGTTTGGAGTCGGTATCTGGATTAAAAATTCCATGCCTCGACTGGGATCGAACCCAGTACCTACCAGCCTGTAGACCGATGGCCTGCCACGACGCCACCGAGGCCAGTCCCGATAGTAATTACAATTGGCAGCAAAAGGTCTTTTATTTTGCAAACAGGACAATACTTTTGTTTCTTCGTGTGTTTGGGACAGCTAGAGAAAATTACAATGTACACGAGATTGTAGTGTATTGGTTATTACTGCCACTACCACCACCATCATCATCATCACCATTATCATCATCACCATTATCATCATCATCATCATCATCATCATCACTACCACTACCACTACCACCACCACCACCACCACCACCACCACCACCACCACCACCATCACCACTACCACCACCACCACCACCACCACCACCACCACCACCACCACCACCACCTCCACCACCACCACCACCACCACCACCATCATCATCACCACTACCATCATCTATGTCATCATCATCACCATTTCCATCATCATCATCATTTCCATCATCATCATCACCATTTCTATCATCAACATCATCACCATTTTCATCACCATTTTCATCACCATCATCAACACCATTTCTATCATCACCATTTCCATCATCATCATCACCATTTCCATCATCATCATCACCATTTCCATCATCAACATTATCACCATTTCCATCATCATCATCATCATCACCATTTCCATCATCATCATTATCACCTTTTCCATCATCATCATTACCATTTTCATCATTATCACCATTTCCATCATTATTATCACCATTTCCATTATCACCATTTCCATTATCACCATTTCCATCATCATCATGACCATTTCCATCATCATCATCATCACCAATTCCATCATTATCATCATCACCATTTCCATCATCATCATTACCATTTCCATCATCATCATTACCATTTCCATCATCATCATTATGACCATTTCCATCATCATCATTACCATTTCCATCATCATCAATACCATTTCCATCATCATCATTACCATTTCCATCATCATCATTATGACCATTTCCATCATTATCACCATTTCCATCATCATCATTACCATTTCCATCATCATCATTATCACCATTTCCACCATTTCCATCATCATTATCACCATTTCCATTATCACCATTTCCATTATCACCATTTCCATTATCACCATTTCCATCATCATCATTATCACCATTTCCATCATCATCATCATCATTTCCATCATCATCATCATCATTTCCATCATCAACATTATCACCATTTCCATCATCATTATCACCATTTCCATCAGCAATATTATCACCATTTCCATCATTGTATGCTCAAATATATTTTAGCCATTGCCCTAAACAGTGTCTCATGACTGGTGTATCGAGGGTCATTTTATGTGCTGTCCTGCCATGAGGAAACCTTGCATATAAAAATGTAGCAGGTTTCCTCAGACTATATGTCAGAATTACCAAGTGTTGAACATCCAGTAGCCCATGATGAATAAATCGGTTTGCTCTAGTGGTGTTGTTAAACAAAAGAAACTTTTAACGAAGCCATTGCTGGATATTAACTCTCAACCTGGTTATAAACAGGGTTCACGTGTTAGTAATTTGGCCACTAATTTCCAGTTTCATATAGAATGTATTGGTTGGAAAGCAAGCAATCATCGTACGCTAATTGTACACAAAGCAATTGTTTGACCTCATCACATTGTTTATCCAGGGCTATTAGTCTTCTGAAAAAAGGACTAATTTAAGGCCTTAGGAGCATTTTGGGGTAAAAGTGGGGAACCAAACTTTTTAACATAATTTGGGTATGCTGAATCCAAATTTGTCAGTTCCCAAGCTGTATTTTGAGTCCTTCACCTTCAAAATGGCAAAACAAAAATGGCCGCCATATGGTTATTAAAATAAAATAATGTAATGTTTCACAAGTTGGACGAGTAAAGTTATGATATTATTAGCTATTTCTATCTCTTTTGTGTCCTAAAATTGATGTTTTATATTTCTGTGTCTTAATGCTCCATTTCCACGCCATATAACCATAAATGAAATGTGTTGAGTGCATTGTTAAATAAAACATTTCCTTCCTTCCTGAAGTGGTGCTAGGCGACAAATGGCATACAGTTTGTAATCAAATGTTTTTAAAAATTAGCTGCAAGGCGATCAATTTACCACTCTAGTAAAGTGCCCGTTTGGTGTGTGGTCGGTCTAGGATCTATCCTTGTCAGTGGGCCCATTGGGCCATTTCTCACTCCAGCCAGTGCACCACGACTGGTATCCCAAAGGCTGTGGTATGTGCTATCCTGTCTGTGGGATGGTGCATATAAAAGATCCCTTGCTACTAATGGAAAAAATATGTAAAAATTACCAAATATTTGACACCCAGTAGCCGATGATTAAAAAATCAATGTGTTCTAGTGGTGGTGTTAAACAAAACAAACTCTATCAATTTGCCATTCTGGTAAAGCGCTCGCTTAATGCGCGGTCGGTCTAGGATCAATCCCCGTTGGTGAGCCCCTTGGGCTATTTCTCGTTCCAGCCAGTGCACCGCAACTGGTATATCAAAATCTTGATCAGCGATATTTCTGGTCAACTGAAAATTGATTAGCAAATCACACCATGATATCGAAGAAAATGATGGTGTTTGTTTTATTTTATCATCAAAATGGAGTTCTATGAAGAATTTTGTTGGATGAATTCTTCACCATTTTCTTTCTAAATTCAAAAGGTTTAACTTGTGAATAGGAGCATCAGAGCTTTTCAGACATTACAGTATGTAATATTTTAACTTAGAAGTTGGTCGAATACTGTAGCACAAAATAGAAACAAGTTCTTTGCCCTGATAGAATTATAGATGGGAAAATGTCTAGGATCGATGCTCGTCAGTGGGCCCATTGGGTTATTTCTCATTTTAACCAGTGCTCCAGGAATGGCATATCAAAGACCATGGTATGTGCTATCCTGTCTATGGGAGGATGGTGCTTATAAAAGATCTCTTGCTACTAATGGGAAAATGTAGCAGGTTTCCTCTATGACTACGGGTTAGAAATGACCAAATCTTTGACAATCGTATAAAATGAATTAATGAATGTGCTCTAGCAGTGTTGTTAAGTGAAAAATACTTTATCAGTCTAAAGATTTCCCAGTAATATTGTTTGTCCTTTTATCTAGTGCAGTGACCGGCCATCGTGGTTAGGCCATCGGTCTACAGCCTGGTAGGTACTGGGTTCAGATCCCAGTCGAGGCATGGTTCAGTCGGTAGGTGTAAACCACTTGCACCGACCAGTGGTCCATAACTGGTTCAACAAAGGCCATGGTTTTTGCTATCCTGCCTGTAGGAAGTGCAAATAAAAGATCCGTTGCTGCTAATTGAAAAGAGTAGCCCATGTAGTGGTGACAGCGAGTTTCCTCTCAATTATGTCTGACGCATATAACCGTAAATAAAATGTGTTGAGTGCGTCGTTAAATAAAACATTTCTTTCTTTCTAGTGCAGTGAAACCTCTCTGTAGTGGTGCTCCTACTGGCAGCAGCTGGTGGGAATTTCCCTATTAGCTCAGGTGGTAGAGTGCTGGACTCTCGCACTGAGAGTCTGTGGTTCGAATCCCCTAAGTGGAGGTTGATTTTCTGTTAATTTGGAGCCGACGTTTTAAAATAGTATGTTTGTAGTGAATGTAGTTTAAAGAAAGAAAGAAAGAAATGTTTTATTTAATGACACACTCAACACATTTTATTTATGGTTATATGGCATCAGACATATGGTTAAGGACCGTACATATATTGAGAGAGGAAACCAGCTACCCATGGGCAGCAAGGGATCTTTTATATGCACCAACCCACAGACAGGGTAGTACATACCACGGCCTTTGATATACCAGTTGTGGTGCACTGGCTGGAACAAGAAATAGTCCGATGAGCCCATTGACAGGGATTGATCCCACACCAACCGCACATTGAGCGAATGCTATACCACTGGGCTACGTTCCACCCCTTGAGTTATATCTTCTAAACTGGACACCAAAGATTCCACATAAACTGTCTGATATACAGGGAGATTTGGTTTACAGGGGTTTTGTTTTTTTACACAGACAACAGCCTTTATTGGGACTGTAAAAGATTTCCGGTGTTGAGATAACTCCGGTTTACTAAGGGTTCCCTTTTGATTGGTTTCACTGTATATGAGATTATTTGGTTGTTGTAGTTTGTATGAGCTTGTGTTCAGAGTATGATGTTGACATTTCAAAACCAAAACTGTGGAATAATTTCGACCATTATGCAACTTCCATTTTAGATAGCACTAAATGAAATAATTTCCAGCTGGGTCAAAGTTCGAGGTGCACCGAACTTTTGATAGAGAAGTTAACACCACAAGTCCTGTGATTGGTTATAAATGTGTTTGTGTTGGTTGTCAAAAAAATTAGTTTCATCTGGGCTAAAAATGTATGCAGTTTTATTTCATCTAGTACCACTGTGTCAAGTAGCCTTGTGCTTGGAACATGTATGGGGTACCTGTAAAAAAAAAAAGGTACTAAAATTTTGTGCGGAGCTAGGGGTGTGGTAAAAACATTTGTTTATATACCGAAAATGAGCCCTGAAAGGTACCATTTTCTTCGGTTAATACTTTGGGGTGGGGGTTGTAGTACTGATATTTATAGGTGATAGTTTGGTTGATATATTGCATATAGTGTTTTTAAACACAAACGTTAACATGGTCGCCTGTAGGATTTTATTTGGTATAGTCATACGTATAAGCTTGTATAATTAAAGGGACAGACCCTAGTTACAACCCGTGAAAATTAACATTAAGTTTAGTTAATCTACAAACCTGTAACACATTTGGATAGTTATAATTGAGCATTTTGTAATATTAAAAACACCAGGATGACCAAAAACACTTCGAATGTACGGAAATTGATAATCTAAACAATAAAATCTAAGTAAAGTATGATTTCAGTTAATAAAAACGGCTCTAATAGTCAAAATTATGCCGTAGTGTTTAAAAACTAGGGTATGTCCCTTTAATAATTTTAATTATATTTTCAGTGTAATATCTAGAATCAGTGTCGTTAAGTTTGTTTAATTAATTAATAATGTTTAATTATGTTTTCAGGGTATTATCTAGTCAGTGTCGTAAAGTTTGTTTAATTAATTAATAATGTTTAATGATGTTTTCAGTGTGATCGAGGATGTTGTCCAACAAGAAGAGGAGAAGGCCAAAATTCTCTCCAAACAGAAAGAGTTCAACGAGAACTGCTGCATTCGGTGTTGTAAAATTTTTGGATTCATATTTAACCGGAAACAGGAATGCAAGGTCTGTGGGTTCTTCATCTGTAAAAACTGCGGCAAATACATGGACCAAATCAAGGGTTACGTCTGTAACAAGTGTTTGACTGAGCAGTAAGTAGGTTTTATTATTTTTTTTATTACCCCCCCCTTGTTAGGGATTACCTCCCTTTATTAGCTTTATATCCATTCATTGACATTCTTTCCTATATTAGTATTACCTCCCTTTATTAGCATTATATCCCTTCATTGGCATTCATTCCTGTATTAGTATTACCTCCCTTTATTAGCATTATCCCATTTATTAGCAGTATACTCCCTATATTAACATTACCTCCCTTTATTAGTTCCCTACTGGTCCAAATAGAGGGGACTATAAGTTTCATCTCTGTCCTCCTGTCTGTCTTTCTGTCTCTCTGTCTGTTTGTTTGTCCGTCCGTCCGTCTGTCTTTATCATGTATTGTTATCGATCAAGTTTAGCTTTTATGCCAATTTACCCATCTGTCAAGTTAAGGCCCTTGAATTTGGCAGATACGAAAATTCGTTGCTCCCAATAGGAGGATGTGTTTTGCTTTAGCAACTCTCTCAGAAATGCTTGTTTGTTAGCATTGTGTCCCTTCACTAGCATTAAATGTTGCACATTACTTTCCTTCATTAGCTTTATGATCTTGTATTTTGCAGCAACCTCAAGCTGAAGTCATGTGACTGGTTCTACAGCACGGTGGGCCAGCGGTTCCGGCGGTTCGGGAGTGCCAAGGTCGTGAGGTCGCTGTACAAATGTAAGAATGAAAGTAGATCCAAGAACTCGGGCGTCCGGGTGTGGGGCTGTAAGTTCATCCGTTACGTTAACTCTTCTTCGTGGCATGACCGTTGTTTCCACGGTAACCGTTGTTTCAGTGGTTTGTATTATATTGCATGACATGCACACAGTCATTGTTAAATTTGTTGTTTTTTTCCCCCCAGTTTTACAAAATTCACAGTTGTAAAGAAGGGCACTGGAAATTGCTGTTGTTTCCATGGTAACCGTGTTTTGGTTTTTTTTTAAATGTGGTTTGTATTGCATGATATGCACATAGTCATGTCAGTGTTAAATGTTTTTAGTTTTTTTTCAGTTTTACAAAATTCACAATTTAAAAAAGACCTCTGAAAATTGTGAGAATGGTAGTTTTTCACCAGCCATTTACTACATCACTTACAAGATCATGATTGGCTATGTCAAAACCATTTCTTGTGTTTTTTCTTAAAGGGACATTCCTGAGTTTGCTGCAACTTTTAAAGTGTTATTGACTAACAGAGCCTTGTTAACGATTGTAATTACATATTAAGGCATATTACAAATATATTTTTCTGCATAACATATTAGTGGCTGTATATTAAACGTGTTTCTGATCGTTCTACAATTTTTACTAGGTTACATTTCATTTTATTTCCTAAAATATTATTTAAAAACAGAATCCAGTTTGGGCTCCTTACAATTAATGCCACAAATGTAGACAATTAATTTTTGGACATTACAAACATTTATGATGATAAAGGTGAAGCTGCAGGATTTCCATTTTGGTATGGGGTTACTTGATATGGCCATTCTCCAGGCTTGCTGTAAGTTGAGCCATCTCGGTATCACCCAAGCCTGGGGTACACAGAACCTGCAGACACACCCATAATCATACCTGTAAAGTGGGTGAAACTCAGGGTACACGGAACCAGCAGTGCATGCCGGGTAATCATCCCCCGCGTGGAGTCCTACACACCCATAATCACACCTGTGAAGTGTGTGTAACTCTGTGTATGTGGCCATACACCTACCCATTGAGCCTACAGTGGTGCACTCAACGATTGCCTCAGGTGGGATATGAACCCAGTACCTACCATAACCTCATCACCACTGGAAGGAAATGGTTTATTTAACGACACACTCAACACATTTTATTTATGGTTATATGGCATCGGACATATGGTTAAGGACCACAGATATTGAGAGAGGAAACCCGCTGTCGCGACTTCATGAGCTACTCTTTTAGATTAGCAGCAAGGGATCTTTTATATGCACCATCCCACAGACAGAATAGCACATACCATGGCCTTTGATATACCACTCATGGTGCACTGGCTGGAGCGAGAAATCGCACAAGGGGCCCACCAACGGGGATCGATCCCAAACCAACCGCACACCGAGCGAGCGTTTTACCACTGGGCTATGTCTCACCTCCACATCACCACTGAGACTGGTAAAAAAAACCACACCCAGAAATTGGTTTACCTGAATATGTTTTAGCGTAACCCATAAATAGTTTAAAGAGTGCTGTAAATTATATGTAAGTGACATCCCCCCCTGCCTCCCCCCCCCATTCCATACCTGTCACGGCTCGTTATATTTTACCTCATTGTTGTCATCTGTCATATCAGCGCTTGCTTGATGCGGTTTTGGTTTAGTATCGATCCCTGTCATTGGGCTATTTCTTGTTCCAGCCAGTGCACCACCACTGGTATACGAAAGGCTGTGGTATATGCTATCCTGTCTGTGGGATGGTGCATATAAAATATCCCTTGTTACTAATGGAAAAATGTAGCAAGGTTTTCTCTAAACCTTTATGCCAAATGTTTGACATCCAGTAGGTGATGATCAATATGTCAACCCCATTGGTGTGCCCATTGGGCTATTTCTCGATCCAGCCAGTGCACCACAACTGGTATATCAAAGACCATGGTATGTGTTATCCTGTCTGTGGGATGGTGCATATAAAAGATCCCTTGCTACTAATGGAAAAATGTAGCCCATGAAGTGGCGACAGTGGGTTTCCTCTCTTCAATATCTGTGTGGTCCTTAATCGTATGTCTGACGCTGTATAACTGTAAATAAAATGTGTTGGGTGCATTGTTAAATAAAACATTTCCTTCCTTCAATATGTCAAAGTGCTCTAGTGGTGTCATTAAACAAAACCAACTTAAACTTTATGAGTAAATGTGCATTGAACTGCCCTTCCCTACATACAGGGAGGTGACAGCTACGCGGAAACCCGGGAATGCACTTTTCCATTTCATCTAAAAAAAACCCCAAAAAACATGATGTTCAATAATGTTGACCACACAAGGTTCATTAGCATGTTTTCAAGTTTATGATGTGTGCCTTATATTATATGTTATAACCAGTTGAGATTTGTTAGCATTAAAGGCAATTTTTGGCAGTTCCAGGGGTTGGAAACAACAATTTTCATTCAGGAACCCTTGGGCGGCCCTTGGACCTCGACCACAGTAAGCCTTTTTTGTTCCAGCCCCTCTCACATCCCTGAACATGGTTCGTTTCTTTCTGATCATCACTTATAATCAGTTTGCACCAAGTGATCAACCTTCGGTTGTACAGCCGGTTAGAATTATCTGAAAATGAAGAGACGTCCTCATTATTTGTCAAACCGATTTGTCACATGCAATTTGTCGTGAGAAATTGGACATATGTTCTAATCGGTGGAGTGGAATTTAACTCAAGTCAGTTGAGTGCTCACCTAAGGTGCATGCTTCACAGGATCGAACCATCTTGGTGGATCCATTAAACTGACTTAGTTTTTCTTGTTTCAACCAGTGTGGTCAAATGCCATGGTATGTGCTTTCCTGTCTGTTGTGTGAAAATGCATTTTAAAGATCCCTTGCTGCCTGAGAAAAAATGTAGTTGGTTTCTTCTGATGACTACGAGTCAGAATTACCAAATGTTTGACATCCAATAGCCGATGATTAATGAATGAATGTGCTCTAGTGGTGTCGTTAAACGAAACAAAGTTTAATTGTTGTAATAAGTACAATTCTGACACAACTAGATGTTCTCTATTCTAGTGTTGTATTCACCAGCACAAATTTTACCTGTAATAATGCCTATTTCTCGTTCCAGCCAGTGCACCACGACTGGTACATCAAAGACTGTGGTATGTGCTATCCTGTCTGTGGGATGGTGCATATAAAAGATCCCTTGCTGCTAATCAAAAAGAGTAGCCCATGAAAAGCTGGCTAATTCAGTCCAGTGAGCAAGAATGTATTATATGTGTACATGTACATGTATGGTGTTTTTAAAGATGGTCCTATTGTTTTCACCAGTGCGTAACATTATAAAGTGTTATTCAATGACACACCTTGCTTTTGTTGTGTGTTTACACCTGAACGCCCACCTGTTTCCCTGTGTTGTTGATGGATTCATTCCACAGCTGGTGGGTCAGTGTTTATCAGTTATCAATATCATCTATACTTCATTTCTGCCTCGTTCGTCATTTCATCGTGTGTGTTAGCCTGTAATGCAAATCTCTCTCTATATATATATAGCTAATGTAACCTGTGTTGTAAAATATATTGAAAATATGATTCATACAGTGTATATAGAAAATATTGACTTTCATACAATAATATATAAAAAATATTATGTGTCATACAATACATAGTAAATATTACATGTCATACAATATATAGAAAATATGATTCATACAGTGTATATAGAAAATATTGCCTTTCATACAATATATAGAAAATATGATTCATACAGTGTATATAGAAAATATTGCCTTTCATACAATATATAGAAAATATGATTCATACAGTGTATATAGAAAATATTGCCTTTCATACAATATATAGAAAATAATACAATATATAGAAAATATGATTCATACAGTGTATATAGAAAATATTGCCTTTCATACAATATATAGAAAATAATACAATATATAGAAAATATGATTCATACAGTGTATATAGAAAATATTGCCTTTCATACAATATATAGAAAATAATACAATATATAGAAAATATGATTCATACAGTGTATATAGAAAATATTGCCTTTCATACAATATATAGAAAATAATACAATATATAGAAAATATTACATTAGGAAATATTATCTGGTGTATACACTTTGGTGTAATACAATACTATTTATTGCTACTGACCAATGGTGTCATTTTGATAAGTGATGTCATTACAGTAGGAATATCACATTTTACAGTTGTAATAAAAACATTTACAATGGGAATAACACTTTTTTTTACTGTTAAAATAACACTTTTACAGATATAATTATACTTTCTATAATTATATTTTAACACGTTTTACAGACCTGTATAACTTTTTACAGTTGATATCACACTTTTTACATTTATAATAACACTTTTTACATTTATAATACTTTTTACAGTTATAATAACACTAGCAACACTTCTTACAGATATAATAACGCTTTGCTTTGTATTAATGATGTCCCATATTTCTGTAATGATTTCCCCATTTTGTGTAATGATGTCACATTTTTTTGGGTAATAATGTCCTATTTTATGTGAAGACATCCCATTTTATGTAATGATGTCCCATTTCTACAATGATGTCACATTTTTTATAATACTATCCCATTTTCACAAAGATATCACATTTTCTGTAAAGACATCCCATTAAAAAAATGACGTCTCATTTTCTATAATGATGTCCCATTTTCTGTAATAATATCCCATTTTCTGTTATGATATCCCATTTTCTGTAATGTCCCATTTTCTATAATGATGTCCCATTTTCTATAATGATGTCCCATTTTCTGTTATGATATTCCATTTTCCTTTATGATATCCCATTTTCTATAATGATGTCCCATTTTCTATAATGATGTACCATTTTCTGTAATAATGTCCCATTTTCTATAATGATGTCCCATTTTATGTAATAATGTCCCATTTACTATAATGATGTCCCATTTTCTGTAATGACATTATTTTCTGGATATTATTAAGGATAACATCAATAAAAATTGTGTTTAAAAAAAAAAAAAATTCATGCAGTCAGAACTGAGTATATTGTATAATTAATTTACTAAGCTGAAGGTTTGTAATTTTACATAAATTAGACCAGGTTGTTTTTTGTTTGTAGCTGACAGTGAGGTAGACAGCGGTTATGATCCTTCATACTTCAACAATTCTCTGCCACATTCTCCAGTGAAAACAAGACCAAGTCTTCAAAATGTCTTTGATATCCATCCGAGTCATGACGACAGTGGTAAGTGTCTTCTGTTATATATTCCTCGTTTATACTTCATTCTCCAATAAAAATCAGACCAAGTTGTCTGTTGTATATTCCTCCTTTATACTTCACTCACCAGTAAAAACCAGACCAAGTTGTCTGTTGTATATTCCTCGTTTGTACTTCACTCACCAGTAAAAACCAGATCAAGTCATCTGTTGTATATTCCTTGTTTATACTTCACTCACCAGTAAAAACCAGACCAAGTCGTCTGTTGTATATTCCTCGTTTATACTTCACTCACCAGTAAAAACCAGATCAAGTCGTCTGTTGTATATTCCATATTTTGGCATATTGACAAGCTTATCTTTATGACATCCCACCTATCTTTCAAGCATCACAGTACGTGGTACACTAGCACTGGTTTAAATCAAATCACAGCAAGGTTTTGGGTGGATAAAACAACACTTTATTACAACAAAAAGGAAAAAGGAACTGTTTTATTTAACGATGCACTTGACACATTTTATTTATGGTTATATGTCATCAGACATATAGTTAAGGACCACACAGCTATTGAGAGAGGAAACCCGCTGTTGCCACGTCATGGTCTATTCTTTTTGATAAGGGATCTTTTATATACACCATCCCAAAGACATGGCAGTACATACCACAGCCTTTGATATACCAGTCGTGGTGCACTAGCTGGAATGAGAAATAGCCCAATGGGCCCACCGACGAGGACCGATTCCAGACCAACCGCACATCGAGTGAGCGCTCTACCACTGGACTACATCCCGTCCTATATTACAACAAGTCCTGTGACGAGGAACCATGAAGTGCTGTATCAAAAGTCGGGTGCACCTCGAACTTTGACCTGGATGAAATGCTATTTGCTAGACTGCTACACATGTACCTCTTAGTAAGATCAGAATGTTACAGTTACAGAAAATTTAATTTTCCTTAGCATCGATAAAAGATTACATGGTATCTTGTGTATCATTATACAGTGAAGCCCATCTCAACCGGACACCCACAGAACCAAGTAAAAAGTCTGATTTTAAGAGGTATTTGGTTTAAAGAGGTTCTATTGTGTACTATTCTTTTAAAAACTGAAAAATGTCTAGTTTTTAGAGAGGTCCCTTTTTAGTGGATCCTATTTTGAGAGGTTTTACTGTACAAACTTCTGCAAATAAATATTTCTGTTACTTTCATTCTTCAATGCAGGGATTACAAAATCAAAGCATCAATTTATCTATTACTCCAGCCTGCCTTTTTTCTAGACATTCTCTTTGTATTATAAACACTTTTTTATCCTGCAACCACTGTTTCTGTTGACAAAATATGAAGACGAATAAAGCAAAGTCATATCCTCCTACTAGCAGGATGTGACTTTTAACGTCACTCATGTGACGTCACACACATAGCCTACATTACAAAATCACTCATGTGACGTCACACACATAGCCTACATTATAAAATCACTCATGTGACGTCACACACATAGCCTACATTACAAAATCACTCATTTGACCACTAGGTCATCGTACAATGTGGCTGAATTAATAACAGAAATAATGGTCTGCAGGATAAAGATAATAACTAGTTACTGACGTCAGATATCTGCTTTATCCTGTGAAGGTAAGAATGGCAAATTCTGCAAGACTTTCCCTAAGGGGAAAAGCTATTATTTCTGTCATTATATAACTAGTTATTTTCTATATATATATTGTAAAAAGGGGGCAGCATTTAGCTCAGTTGGTTGAAAACTTGCCTCAGGTGCTTACATCGCAGGATCAAACCACCACAGTGGATCCAAACTGATTGTGTTTTGTCTCATTCCAAACAGTACACCACAATTGGTCAAAGTCTGTGGTATGTGTTATCCTGTCTGTGGGAAAGTGCATGTAAAAGATCCCTTGCTGCTAATAAAAAAATGTAGTGGGTTTCCTCTGATGACTACGAGTCAGAATTACCAAATGTGTGACATCCAATAGCCGATGATCAGTAAATCAATGTGCTCTAGTGGTGTTAAATAAACGTTTAACTGCAGACTATGTGTCAAATGTTTAAATGCAGTAGCCGATGATTAATTAATCAATGTGTTCTCAGGGCTTCTAGAATCTTTTTTAAATCCACTAGCTGTCGGATCAATGATTAAAAAAATTTACTAGCCATGATTAAAAATTCACTTTAAGTTTATACAATTTTACTAAATAATAATAATAATCGGATATGTCACCTAAAGAGGGAGATAGAGTTTAAAAACACTAACATTGGGGGTTGGGGTGGGGTCATGATATTCATATTTACAAAATAGACTAAAATGCAACATTTGAAAACACCCCCCCCCCCCCCCCCCCCTAAAATCACTAGCATGGCAATAGTAGTTATTTACTAGCCCAACATTGAATATCACTAGCCATGGGAGTGGGGCTACCATAATCTAGAAGCCCTGTCTGGCATGGCAATAGTAGTTATTTACTAGCCCAACATTGAATATCACTAGCCATGGGAGTGGGGCTACCATAATCTAGAAACCCTGTCTGGCATGGCAATAGTAGTTATTTACTAGCCCAACATTGAATATCACTAGCCATGGGAGTGGGGCTACCATAATCTAGAAGCCCTGTCTGGCATGGCTTTAGTAGTTATTATTTACTAGCCCAACAATGAATATCACTAGCCATGGGAGTGGGGCTACCATAATCTAGAAGCCCTGTCTGGCATGGCTTTAGTAGTTATTATTTACTAGCCCAACAATGAATATCACTAGCCATGGGAGTGGGGCTACCATAATCTAGAAGCCTTGGTGTTTTAGTGGTGACATACAACAAAACAACCTTTACTTGTTACACTTTCTGTAGAAAAAACAAAGTCTGTGATTATGTTTATAACCTGACACATGTTCAGGAAGGCAAATAGTTGAAATGACTCACTATCTAGACTGGGTTTTTTATCTTAACATTAGATGAAAGTAAAATGATAGAAGTTGATGGTACCAGTCAAATAGTTAGCTATATACACCACTAGACTGGTTTTTTATCTTAACATTAGATGAAAGTAAAATGATAGAAGTTGATGGTACCAGTCAAATAGTTAGCTATATATACACCACTAGACTGGTTTTTTATCTTAACATTAGATGAAAGTAAAATGATAGAAGTTGATGGTACCAGTCAAATAGTTAGCTATATATACACCACTAGACTGGGTTTTTTTATCTTAACATTAGATGAAAGTAAAATGATAGAAGTTGATGGTACCAGTCAAATAGTTAGCTATATATACACCACTAGACTGGTTTTTTTTATCTTAACATTAGATGAAAGTAAAATGATAGAAGTTGATGGTACCAGTCAAATAGTTCGCAAGTGTTCGAAATAAGCTCTTGTCCGTTTGTCCTGACAAGTGAAAATCTGCTCAGATAAACAAAATGTACCTCAATGGTTGTCCAGTGGACAAGTAAAAATGTTCAGTGCAGTTTCATTTTGAGAAATAAAAAATACATTCCTTGTACTTGAATAAAACAAAGCATATATTTGGACAAGTGAAAATATTGCTGGACAAGTGAAAATATTGCTGGACAAGTAGATTTCTCAATATACTTGTCCGGTGGACAAATGAAAAATTCTACTTATTTCTATTGCTGGCCTCATGAACACATTATTATGGTGTACACAAATTTTAAAGAGTTATAATGGGAGACAACTCTTTAAGTACTCAGATTATTATATACATTGTACATAGCACATAGGAAGTTAGCACTGCTATGTTAAATAAGAAACAGGAGTAGTCTTTCCTGATGAAAGAGTTTTTTTGCAGAGGACCGGCCTCTGTGGTGTCGTGGTTAAGCCATCGGACTACAGGCTGGTAGGTACAGGGTTCGCAGCCTGGTTCCAGCTCCAACCCAGAGTGAGTTCTTAAAGAGAGAGTAAACTCAAACACGAGCCTTATGTGTTGGAAAGATGCATACCTGGACAACCAACATATACTGACACTTTAACAAATGAAAAACGCGTAATTTTAGAGTTAATAAAAAACATGATTATTCCTGCTAACTGGGGGCAGCCATTTTGGTTTTCAAAGTGTCCGGTGGTAAAGCTTGGGGCAGACGTCAGCTCCGACCAACTCCTCTATGCACAGTGTAAAAAAAAGCAGTAATTTACAACCAAGCGCTTCTCTTTGATCAACCTGACTCATAAAACAACATAAATGGCTTGATAATGTAATAAACTATTTAACTAAATACATTTTCAAGTTATACAATGGAACGAAATGGGGTTATAAATAGTATTTTTCTCTGTTAAATAATCCAAAGGAAAAATGTGCACTATTAGGCCTATGGTATTCTACGTTGGAGCAAAAATGACAACCCACGATATCTAAGTGATTATTTTCTTTTCTTTGGGACTACGTAATTGGTCAGTTCTGTGATTTCAGATGGGAATTAAAGTCTACTTAATCAATAGTGTTACAAAACTATTTACAGTAATAAACCATGTCCATTACCATTTTAGGGGTGACAGGTAATATTACACAATACCGGTATGTATTTTTGTGTCTTAGACAGCAGTAATTAATGTGCCTATGTGAATTATATTCATATATAACTGACAAGAATAGTAGTACATTGTTACAGCTGTTACTAAGGTTAATATTTGTGATAATTATATCAGTGTTTGAGATTAATGGTATCCCGATATCCCGGGGATACCATAATTTAATTTTGGATACCAGACTTCAATAACCCAGTATCCCACCAGGATACTAATGTAATGTAACATTGTTGTTGGTTTTTTTAATCCTGTGTTTTCATTTTTCGCAGAAACAATGAACGTTGGTCATTTACTGAAGTTAGGTAACAGTATTTTCGAACTCGTATCAAGTCTAATGCTATGCCGTAACAATATCTCCCCCAGATCATACCCAGTTTAATGCTACACTGGAGCAATAGCGAGGTAGCAATAGACTAAAGTACTAATCAAAATTATACCCAGGTGATTTTCCAGTCTTATATATTAGTTATGAAAATCCCTGGAATAAAAACCATAAAAATGTGTCAGTATTATCATGACCTGTTATGGTATTCAAATAACCGGTAGAAAAAATTATAATAAATGACCTGTTATAGATAGAAATATGAGATGTATTTACAAGTTTACTGCAAAACATGTGTAATTTGAAACAGACTATAACACCCAGTTTTATATTGAACGCACCTGAGACCACCCCTCTGCTTAGCTTAGTACTTGCAATTTGACCTGTCAGCTTTAATCAATACCAATCTGCTAAATATTAATTTATGTCATTATTACGCAAAAATAGATGCAGCAAATCTTTCTGCAAATTCTGTTTGATTGCCAATTTCACAAATTCCACGATTTCGATTGCATCGTAGCAATAGAGTGGGAACGAGAACAGTGTCGTCCAAGTTTGTTATGATGTTATTTATGAATTTCTTTTAAGTGGGATACTAAATTCTCAGGTGGGATACCAGATTTTGAAATGTTAGTATCCAACTGGGATATGCCCAAAATTTTAAATCTCGAACACTGTTATATGTATGCATATATTCAGAATATGTATCTTTAATAAATAATTTAAGAAAATTTAATTAATAAAAGAGTAGACATTGTTTTGGAGAAGAAGGTTGAACGTTATAGAGATTTTATTGTCGTAACTATCTGTATATAGTTGAACCCCATATTGACATTTTAATGTGAGCTATCACTCTTGCTCTCCATCACTCACCTGAGACAGGTTCAAGGTGAGTGATTTTTAGCTCATCTTAGTACGTGAATAAATTTCTCAGTGTTTATACAGAGTGTTGAAAGGGCGGACGTAGCCCAGTGATAAAGCACTTGCTTAATGCGCAGTCAGTTTGGGATCGATCCCTGTCAGTGGGCCCATTGGGCTATTTCTCGCTCCAACCAGTACACCACGACTGGTATATCAAAGGCTGTGGTATGTGCTGCCCTGTTTGTGGGATGGTGCATATAAAAGATCCCTTGCTGCTAATCGAAAAGAGTAGCCCATGAAGTGGTGACAGGGTTTCCTCCCTCAGTATTTGTGTGGTTCTTCACCATAGGTGTGAGGCCATATAACCGTAAATAAAATGTGTTGAGTGCATCAATAAATAAAACATTTCCTTCCTTTCTTTTCTTTCCCACCCCCAATTTGGCCCTTACTGTCCAGCTATGAAAGTTCTGTCATTTGTAAAGAATTTAAAATTTTATTTTTAGTGTATTTTAGAATCAAAATAATTATTTGTCAATAAAGTGTTTTTATTATATGAAAATGAAACCAAAACATTGATTGATTGGTTGGTTGATTGATTTGTTTGTTTGTTCGTTCATTCGTTCGTTCATTCGTTCATTCATTCGTTCGTTTGTTCGTTTGTTCGTTACTTTAATTATTTAATCATTTACTTTTTCTTAATTCAATCATATTTTATTTTCTTGCATGTTTAGGCTGTTTCATGTTTTAGAAACTTTTAGTCATCTTATATTTAGCATTCTTAATTTATTTTTTGCTGAACTTTAAAACCAAAATAATCTTTTTTTTTTAACCCAGTATGTTTTATGTTTATTCTTTTAAAATAAAAATGTTAGCATACGCTAACTTCATTTTAAAAACTTGATCAATGTTTATCAATGAAAGCCAATGAAAAAAAACCCCTGTTGCCTTAGAAACAGGCCTGAGACGGTTTGATCAGATTAATTAAACATTAAGACCCTGTTAGAATTTGTCAGGCTGCAGAATGTCATTGAAGTCGCCATGATCAGTAACCATGGAGACATATTTTACAACCACGGTGACATTTTACAACTACTGTGATATTTTGTTCTAGCCCATTACATTTCCACTGTTTGTTCGTACGTTGTTTTGTCAAGATACAAAGAAGAGATTTTCACACAGTAAGATACAGGACAACAAAAGAAACATGGATTTAAAATAAAATAAAATTTATGACACAATAATTTTGTAAATTTATGCATAAGCATTGTATCTTGTTTAGGGACGGGATGTAGCCCAGTGTTATAGCCCTCGCTCGATGTGCGGTCGGTATGAGATCGATTCCCGTCAGTGGACCCATTGGGCTATTTCTCTTTCCATCCAGTGCACCACGACTGGTATATCAAAAGCTGTGGTATGTACTACCCTGTCTGTGGGATGGTGCATATAAAAGATCCCTTGCTGCTAATCAGAAAGAGTAGCCCATGAAGTGGCGACAGCAGGTTTTCTCTATCAATAACTGTGTGGTCCTTAACCATATGTCTGATGCCATATAACCATAAATAAAATGTGTCTTTCTTGTATTGTATTTATATGTGGAACTCCTTATGAAATGATCGGCAATCCAAATAAACATAATAAACTAATTAATGGCATGTGGAGGTGGACAGCGAAAGAAGTTGAAAGATAGGAGGCGTTGCCAGATCGGGAAGAAATGATATGGAATTCAAAGGGCAGTGGAATTTAAAAAAAAGATAAAAAATTAAAAAAACAAGAAAAAAAAAACATTACAGAAAACTAAATGAATTTTTGCATTTCTTTTGGTGTTGCGTATATTTTGGCTGTGCGGTTGTCGAGGTCATTCTCTCCATCCCGTTTGAAATGGCGAAGCCGCCGCGGAGTATTTACTGAAGAGGGAAGCACTTGGTAACTGTAAACATGTTGCAGCAAGGACAGACTTTGAGGCCATCTTGTAAAAATTGTCTGTTCAAATTGCGGTATAAAAACCAACTGGAGTTACTGCTTTTTGTTGTGTTAATGCTACCCTCTACTTTCTCACTAACCACTAACCAACTAACAACTAACCCACTGTTCTGGACAGACAGCCCAGATAGCTGAGGTGTGTGCCCAGGACAGCGTGCTTGAACCTTAATTGGATATAAGCACGAAAATAAGTTGAAATGAAATAAATTGTGTTAATTCTTCTGTACTGTTCTTTCTCTTACTATTAGTATGACATGAAACATGTAGGTGAATGAAAATGCCAGCAGCTGCATATACTATTAAAGGGACATACCCTAGTTTATAAACACTGAAGCATATGTTTCACTATTAGAGCCGTTTATGATCACTAAAATCAAACATTACTGATATTTTATTGTTTAGATTATCCATTTCCGTACAACCAAACTGTTTCAGTTCATCCTGCTGTTTCTAATACACCAAAATGCATTTTTCATATTTTTAAAACCGCACAAGCGTCTGAGAAATAACAGTTATGGAGTCGAGTTTTAGTGTATTTTTAACGATATTTCACTGTTTCAATGTCGCAGACTCTTGTTTCACTCTCTTGTAATGTTATCTAAATGTGTTACAGGTTTGTAACTTAACCAAACTTAGTGTCCATTTTTATGAGTTGAAACTACGGTCTGCACCTTTAATAGTAATTTATTAACTTGCCTTCAAATGGGGGTGGTGGGGGGGGGGGGGACGTAGCCCAGTGGTAAAGCGCTTGCTTGATGTGCAGTTGGTTTTGAATCTATCCCCGTCGGTGGGCACATTGAGCTGTTTCTCGTTCCAGCCAGTGCACCATGACTGATATATCAAAGGTATGTGGTATGTACTATCCTGCCTGTGGGATGGTGCATATAAAAGATCCTTTGCTACTAATGGGGAAAAACTAGCAGGTTTCCTCTCTAAGACTATATGTAAACAATTACCAAATGTTTGACATCCAATAGCCAATTATTAATAAATTATTGTGCTCTAGTGGTGTCATTAAACAAAACATACTTCAAATTGGGTTTGGGCACGCAAGGTATTGTATACATAGTTAATTAGGTGAGTTTGAGGTATAATACAGGTAATTAGGCGAGTTTCAGGTATAATACAGGTAATTAGGTGAGTTTCAGGTAACATGGGTAATTAGGTAAGATTTAAGTAACATGGGTAATTAGGTGAGTTTCAGGTAACATGGGTAATTAAGTGAGTTTCAGATAACATGGGTAATTGGGTGAGTTTGAGGTATAATACAGTTAATTAGGTGAGTTTCAGGTAACATGGGTAATTAGGTGAGTTTCAGGTAACATGGGTAATTAGGTAAGTTTCAGGTAACACAGGTAATTAAGTGAGTTTCATGTAACACAGGTAATTAGGTGAGTTTCAGGTACTAACTAGGTAATTAGGTGAGTTTCATGTAACACAGGTAATTAGATGAGTTTTAGGTATAATGCAGGTAATTAGGTGAGTTTCAGGTACTAACTAGGTAATTAGGTGAATTTCAGGTATAATACAGGTAATTAGGTGAGTTTCAGGTATAATACAGGTAATTAGGTGAGTTTCAGGTATAATACAGGTAATTAGGTGAGTTTCAGGTAACACAGGTAATTAGGTGAGTTTCAGGTATAATACAGGTAATTAGGTGAGTTTCAGGTATAATACAGGTAATTAGGTGAGTTTCAGGTATAATACAGGTGACCTTTTATCGTTGGTGTTTGCCTACCGAGAGGAGGAGTCTAAGTTGCATAATATCTGTCAGTAAACAAGATTGACATTTCCTCCACTGAACACTTGCTGACGCTGGAATTTGTCATTTAACTTGAAAATCAAGATAACCTTTCGTGTGTCTTCCGCTTTGTCCGTCCGATGGAGATGACATTTTCAGACAGGTTTAGTGATGTATTCTTGTGGCATGTCAAGAAATACCTACATGTGTGTGTGTACAAACTGTACATTCATAGTAGTGTTGATATGAAGTGCTCCTAGTGGCAGGAGCTAGTGGGGATTTCCCTATAGGGTTTATACTACCAAATCAAATCCCATAGACGACAATAGTAACATATGTGGCTAAAACTCCTACCTGCAGCGTATCAATCGACATAAACGCCACGGATATAAATACTACCACCCCTCACCCTTAAATTGAAGCAGAAAACATAGGGGACAAGCTGCTCATTTCAGAGATAACTACACTAGTTCCGCACAAAATTCGAGTACTGTTACAGGTACCCCATACATGTTTCAAGCACAAGGTTACGTGACACAGTGGTACTAGATGAAATAAAATTGCATACATTTTTTGCCCAGATGAAAACTCACATTTATTACCAATCACAGGACTTGTGGTGTTCACTTCTCTATCAAAAGTTGGGTTCACCTCGAACTTTGACCCAGCTGGAAGTTATTTGGTTTAGTACTACCTATAAGCTCAGCTGGTAGAGTGCTGGACTCTCATATTGAGAGTCTGTGGTTCGAATCCCATCAGTGGAGGTTGATTTTTATCTGTTATATTTGGAGCTGACATAGGAACTGGGTGTATTCTTAAGACAAGAATACAATTATAACCCAGTTAGGACCTGTAATAGTTCCAACTGCCCGTGACCCACAGCTCCGGGACGTAGCTTCACTTGAGAGGGGAGTATGTAGCAGTGTTGGTATAAAGTGTTCCTACCGGCAGTAGCTTGTGATAATTTCCCTATTAGCTCAGTTGGTAGAGCGCTGTGGTTTGAATCCCCTCAGTGGAGGTTCATTTTTCAATATGCAATGTACACAGACGAAGGGGCAGGACGTAACCCAGTGGTAAAGCATTCACCTGATGCATGGTCAGTTTAGGATTGATCCCCGTCGATGGGCCCATTGAGCTATTTCTCGTTCCAGCCAGTGCACCACAACTGATATATCAAAGGCTGTGGTATGTGTCATTCTGTCTGTGGGATGGCGCGTGTAAAAGATCCCTTGCTACTAATGGAAAAATGTAGCAGGTTTCCCTCTCTAAGACTATATGTCAAAGTTACCAAATGTCTGACAACCGGTAATTAATAAATCGGTGTGCTCTAGTGGTGTAGTTAAACAAATCAAACTTTAACTATTCAACACAACAAAAGAAATGACCAATTAAATGACCAATTACAGTATTATCATTTCAATACGGTTGACTGAATAGTTTTCCTGTAAAGCAAAACAAAAACATTTTAAATTGCAGTTTACGAAATCACCATCTGGTACTCTGGTACAATTTTAATTTATGGTCTTCTTGTGATTGTTTACTCTGCTCTGTGTTCTCCGACACTAATTCTACAAGCTTGAGAGATCTTTAAGAAAAAAGCTGTGTGTCAACATGAAAGACGGTCCCGATCACATTCCGGTGGGATCCTTGTCAAACACGTTTTAATTAGACCCAGTCTTCCATGTAGCCCTCGCTTGTATCTCCCGGGCAGCCAGCACCTAATTGTCATATCGCCCACTGGGCTGATAAGAGCCAAACTCCACGTAGTGTGATTCTGTCTCCGTTCTTATTTAATCATTGTGTAGATGTGTGTATCTACTGCATGAAATGTAAACATTGCATGAAGCTGCATATAGAATAAACATTGCAAGAAATATAAACAAAACAGACAAGTAATTGTCATATCGCCTCTGGGCTGATAACAGCCAAACTCTACATATTGTGATTCTGTCTCCGTTCTTATTTAATCATTGTATAGATGTATGTATCTACTGCATGAAATGTAAACATTGCATGAAGTTAAAAGTTTGTTTTGTTTAACAACACCACTAGAGCACATTGATTTATTAATCATCAGCTATTGGATGTCAAACATTTGGTCATTTTGATATATAGTCTTAGAGAGGAAACCCGCTACATTTTTCCATTAGTAGCAAGGGATCTTTTATATGCACCATCCCACAGACAGGATAGCACATACCACGGTCTTCAATATACCAGTCGTGGTGTACTGGCTGGAATGAGAAATAGCCCAATAGATTGCATGAAGCTGTATATAAAATAAACATTTCAAGGAATAGAAACATTACAGATATTTAATCATGTATGTATGCCCCTGGGCTGATAATGGCCAAACTCCATGTATTGTGATTCTGTCTGAGTTCTGATTATATATATTACTATGCATGAAATATAAACATTGCATGAGGTTGCATACACCATAAACATTGCAAGAAGTATGAACAAAACAGACAAGTAATTGTCATATTGCCCCTGGGCTGATAACAGCCACATTCCAAGTATTGTCATTCTGTCACAATTCGTATTTATACATTCTGGAGAGTTATTTTACTATGCATAAAATGTAAACACTGCATGAAGTTGAGTATAATATAAACATTGCAAGGATTAGAAACATTACAGATATGTAATTTTCATACCCCTCCCTGCCCCCAATGTTTAATAATAGTCAAACTCCATGTATTGTGATTCTGTCACATTTATCTTACTATGAATGAAATGTAAACATTGCATGAAGTTGCACTTACAATAGACATTGCAAGGAATAAAAACATTACAGACAAGTAATTGTCATATCACATCCTGGGTTTAATAACAGCCAAACTCCACGTATCGTGATTTTGTCACAGTTATAATTACTATGAATGAAATGTAAATATTGCATGAAGTTGAGCATAATATAAACATTGCAGGGACTAGAAACAGTACAGACATGCAAACAGTTGAAAACTACTTGTATGTGATTCTGCCATAGTGTCACTTGTTGTGCATTGTGAAGATAAATATATACCAGGGCTTCTTGAAAATATTTTAAATCCACTAGCCATGGGATAAATGATTTAAAACATTTACTAGCCACGATTAAAAAGTCACTAGCCCTACTTTACTTTAAGTTAATACAATTTTACTAAATCAGTAGTAATAATCAGATATGTCACCTAAAGTGGGAGATAGAGCTCAAAAACACACACATGGGGGGTTGGGGTGGGAGCAAGATATTCAATATTTACAAAATAGACATAACTGGAACATTTGACCCCACAAAATTCACTAGCTGTCGGGCATGGAAATAGTAGTTATTTACTAGGTTAGGGCCCCGTTCCACAAAGCGATCTTAGCCCTATGATCACCATTAGTGCATATATTAGCTGGGGCCGAAAAATTTAAGGGCAATTTTGAATTTTTTACCTAAATATTTGTAAGGAGTTTAAAAACTTTATTTGTGCAGTCCAGAAATAATATAGATAATATTCAATAAACAAACGTTTTGCACTAATTTTTGAACGGGCTATCTAAACCTAAAAATAATTTACTGTTAACTTTAGCCCTTGAGGGAGGAGTAGTGGAGGTTAGCCAAACTCCACGTATTGTGATTCTGTCAAAATTAGCCAAGTGTTAAAGCCTTCGCCTGATGTGCGATCGGTCTAGGATTGACCCTCGTCGGTGGGCCCACTGGGCTATTTTTCATTCCAGCTAGTGCACCATGACTGGTATATCAAAGGTTGTGGTATGTGTTATCCTGTCTGTGGGATGGTGCATATAAAAGATCTATTAATATATTAATGGACATGATTACATGTCAAAATTACCAAATGATTGACATCCAAAAGCCAATGATTACTCAGTGAGTGTGCTCTAGTGGTGTCGTCAAACAAAACAAACTTTAACTTTATAACAGATCCCTTGCTATTAATGGACATGATTACATGTCAAAATTACCAAATGATTGACATCCAAAAGCCAATGATTACTCATGGAAGAATGGAGCGGGTTTCCTCTCTGAGACTGTATGTTAAAATTCCCAAATGTTTGACATCCAATAGCTGATGATTAATAAATCAGTGTGTTCAAGTGGTATTGTTAAACAAAACAAACTTTTAACGTCATGCAATGTTTACATTTCATGCAATATTTACATTTCATGCAATGTTTACATTTCATGCAGTAGATACACACATCTATACAATGATTAAATAAGAACGGAGACAGAATCACAATATGTAGAGTTTGGCTGTTATCAGCCCAGAGGCGATATGACAATTACTTGTCTGTTTTGTTTATATTTCTTGCAATGTTTATTCTATATGCAGCTTCATGCAATGTTTACATTTCATACAGTAGATACACACATCTATACAATGATTAAATAACAACGGAAAGAAAGAAGTGTTTTATTTAATGACGCACTCAACACATTTTATTTACGGTTATATGGCGTCAGACATATGGTTAAGGACCACACAGATTTTGAGAGGAAACCCGCTGTCGCCACTACATGGGCTACTCTTCCGATTGGCAGCAAGGGATCTTTTATTTGCGCTTCCCACAGGCAGGATAGCACAAACCATGGCCTTTGTTGAACCAGTTATGGATCACTGGTCGGTGCAAATGGTTTACACCTACCCATTGAGCCTTGCGGAGCACTCACTCAGGGTTTGGAGTCAGTATCTGGATTAAAAATCCCATGCCTCGACTGGGATCCGAACCCAGTACCTACCGGCCTGTAGACCGATGGCCTGCCACGACACCACCGAGGCTGGTCCAAATAAGAACGGAGACAGAATCACAATATGTAGAGTTTGGCTGTTACCCCTAAAAAAAACCCTTAACCTCACCCTTAACCTCACCCTTGTTATATATTTTCATCCCCAAGACCATCAAAGTATACCAGTGCCTTCTTATGATTTCAGATACACCCCATGGGGCCTGAATTGTAATGTTTATATCCAGAACAAACATCACTCCCATCCTCCCCCCCCCCCCCCCCCCCAACCACCCACACACACCTTCCCACCATGGCAGAAATGTTATCATACAACATTAAGGTCCTGAAGTTGAAAACAAAAACATTGCCAGGAGCATTGTGCCCACTCCCTCTGTCTCTCACCTGGAAATTAAGTCATGCCAGCTGAACCACAGGTATGCTGGCTGACCTTTGACCTGTCTCTTGTGATGTCACCATCACACTTGACTGGTCACGGTAGCTGCTGCTTCTTCACCCATTCTACAGGTAGTACCAGTGTATAGCCTATATACCTGTATACACACACACAGACTGAAGTGGGGCTGTATGTAGAGTGGACTGGTTCTCGGCCTGTTCTATGTGTGTACACTATACTCCGCGTTCTGTTCAGTGGGCAACTGCGTTATAACATCCTGTATGTGTTTGAGTGTGTGAGCGGTGGTGAGTGTTTGGAACTCTCCCTTCCTAGCCGTGTATACTGGTCATGTGGAATCTTAGGCTCGTCTTGCCGTCTTGCCGTGACACAGATCACAGGTAAAAGGTTTACCTGAGTGAGAGTGACGGCGAGGAGGACAGGTGAAAAAGTGTTCCTGGGACTCTGACCACCTGTGAGTGTATCCACAGTTCACGTCCATGTGACTATAGATTTTTCGTTATTACACGCGTGTGCTATGACTAATACGATATGACTTGTTGCAGTGTGTACAGTTGGAGGGATATCAACGGACATTTTCTCCAGTTCGGGGGGCTTTGTTTACAATGTGACATAACACATCGCTCGTTACGAGACATGTGGCTCTTAAAGTATTCGGGAGTTTTGGAGCATTCTTCATAATATGACAGTGTCTGTCGTGTGATATATATATATATTTATATAAACAAGTCAAATCTACCTGAATTTTACACACCTGTTGTCTTGAAGGATTACTACTGTTGGGATTATACAGGTAAAAATTTACCTGAGTTAACGACTTGTTGTTTTGATGATTTTTCAATTGTTTGGATTATACAAGGTGAACAGACAGGTAAAAAGTTGTGGTGAAAAGTTTTAACAACTTCCTGAACATACAAAATCAGAATTTAATATATATGTGTGGATTGCACGGGTTAATTACTGGATAGGTAAAACTTACCAGTGTTATAATAAAACCTGTTGTATTAAAAATACCTCTAACATGACTCAATTGATTGGAAGGTAAAATACTTTTGCTTTAAGAAGAGTTCCAAAACGGGTCCATTAATAAGAAGGTAAAGCTCAAGAAGTTTGTAAAAGGGATGAATTAATGCACCAGTAAAAGTTACCTCAAGTTTAACAACAAAGTTGTGTTGAAGAAGGGTTCTGAAAGTTTGGATTGTACTTGTGTACGGAGTATGAGGGAGATAACTCTAAGTTGGCGCTATGCACGATGATTCGAGGCCAGAAAGACGGCAAAACCTTTTCTACCTGGTTCATAGGCTTCGACCATGGTGAGTGCTCGTGTCTACAATGTCATGCATTTAATAATACGTTTTTTTTTCTTTTTTCTATTTATTAAAAAAAAAATATTGTGTTTCATACCACTGCCTCTGTTGGGCGGGATTTAACTTAGTTCTCGCTTGAGGTGCTGGTGTCACAGGATCAAACCATGTCAGTGGATCCATTAAACTGATTGGTTGTTTTCTCGATCAATTCATCAATTGTCTTTGCTAAGTCCTCTTTTTGTTTTGCTGTTTTTCACAGGGTGTTTGAATGACTGATGTATGTAAGGTTTCCTTCAGTCTCAGCTGTGGGGGGGGGGGGGGGGATTTAATTAGCTCAGTCAGTTGAGTGCTTGCCTGAGGTGCTTGCGTCGCAGGATCGAGCCACCTCAGCGGATCCGTTCAACTGATTGGTTTTTTTTATCGTTCCAACCAGTGCACCATAACTGGTCAAAGGTTGTAGTATGTGCTTTTCTGTCTGTGGGAAAGTGCATATAAAAGATCCCTTGCTGCATTAGGAAACATGTAGCAGGTTTCCTCTGATGACTATGTGTCAGAATTACCAGATGTTTGACACTCAATTTAGCTGATGATTAATTAATCCATGTGCTCTAGTGGTGTCGTTAAACAAAACAAACTGTTCCTCAAACTTCTTTGAATTCCATCTCATATCTCTTTAATCCTGCAGCTACACCTGTCTTTCAACTTCTGTTGCTGTTCACCTCCACATCCCAGACCTTGACTTGTGTGATCATCGTCCGTTTCCCATTAGCTTCTCTATCTGGTTCGGGGTAGGACGTATCCCACTGGTAAAGCATTCTTCAAGTGTGCGGTCGGTATATGGGATCAATTCCTGTCATGAGACCCATTGGGTTATTTCTCATTCCAGCCAGTACACCATGACTGGCACATGTATATCAAAGGCCATGGTATGTGCTGTCCTGTCTGTGGGATGGCCATGTAGCAGGTTTCCCCTCTATAAGACTATATGTCAGAATTACCCATTTGTTTAACATGCAATAGCTGATGATTAATAAATCAATGTGCTCTAGTGGTGTCATTAAACATAACATACTTTAACTCTATCTGGTTCATAAGCTTTAATTAGCGACATGTAATATTATGTCTAGCTATACCAAAGGGCTATTCAGTTATTTTGTATGTGTAATGCACCACAATAACATTTTTAAAACCTCCAAACCTCTCCCTTTCTAAAATTAATACATCAGAGATTAAATTTTGATAGTATGTAAACCACAAAAGCTGTATAAAATATATAATATTTAATTACTAAATAAAATTTTACTACTAATAAAAAGACTGGTTGTTTCAAATAGGCATCTAGTTGGTGAAATTCAAGTCAAAACTACTAATAAAAAGACTGGTTGTTTCAAATAGGCATCTAGTTGGTGAAATTCAAGTCAAAACTACTAATAAAAAGACTGGTTGTTTCAAATAGGCATCTAGTTGGTGAAATTCAAGTCAAAACTGCAAAATCTATATAAAAAATTATAAAATATTTAATTACTAAATTAAATTTTAATACTAATAAAAAAAACCCAACAGGTTCCTTTATACAGTGTGTGAAATTTAAGTCAAAACCACAAAAGCTATATATAAAATTATAAAATACTAAATTTCTAGATATATTTAAAAAGAAAAGACAGGACAAATTGCTTTTTATAGTGTGTGAAATTATGCAAATACGTCTTTTATGAAAATATTTCCTTAACACCTTTCTGATTCTTTAGATGTCTTCATAGTAGGCCAAGGATATTTTTATTTCATTTCAATTTACTTTCGTGCTTATATCCAATTAAGGTTCAAGCACGCTGTCCTGGGCACACACCTCAACTATCTGAGCTGTCTGTCCAGGACAGTGGGTTAGTTGTTAGTTGGTTAGTTGTTAGTGAGAGAGAAGAGGGTGTAGTGGCCTTACACCTACCCATTGAGCCCTTAAGAACTCACTCTGGGATGGAGCCCATACCGGGCTGCGAACCCTGTACCTACCAGCCTGTAGTCCGATGGCTTAACCACTGCGCCATCGAGGCCGGTAGGCCAAGGATATATATATATAGATATATATAGATAGATATATAAATATAGATATATACATATAGATTTGACAAGTAAAATCTTTAATCTGATCGGCTGTGGTGCTCCTGCCAAATAGGGTGGGAAATACATCCTTCAAAAGAAGAGGAATTTGTTTTTTGATGACACCTCAACACCTTGTTATTCCGTGGGTGTTACACTTACGCATAAGAGATTGCGACACTTTGTCAGCAGATGGAGCCTGGCCTAGTGGGTAGAGTGTTCACTTGAGATGCTTATATAGGTTATAGGATTGAAACACTCCCCTCTCTGTGAATCTGTGATCACCTCCCACCCACCCCACCCACCCACATCCCCCCACCCACATGGCGTCAGACATATGGTTAAGAACCACACAATTTTGAGAGGAAACCACGCTGTCGCCACTACATGGGCTACTCTTTCCGATTAGCAGCAAGGGATCTTTTATTTGCGCTTCCCACAGGCTGGATAGCAAGGGATCTTTTATTTGTGCTTCCCACAGGCAGGATAGCACAAACCATGGCCTTTGTTGAACCAGTTATGGATCACTGGTCGGTGTAAGTGGTTTACACCTACCCACTGAGCCTTGCGGAGCACTCACTCAGGGTTTGGAGTTGGTATCTGGATTAGCGGTTTATTGATTCGAGTTCTAGTCTATTTTTAAGGATATTTCCTGTTTTAACATCACAGACTCTTCTTTCACTCTATTGTAACTTTATCCAAATGTGTTACGGGATTGTAAATTAACTAAACTTAGTGTCCATATTTTATGGGTTTACTGATTCAAGTTCTAGTCTATTTTTAAGGATATTTCCTGTTTTAATGCCACAGACTCTTCTTTCACTCTACTGTAACTTTATCCAGATGTGTTACAGGATTGTAAATTAACTAAACTTAGTGTCCATATTTTACGGGCTAAAACTAGGGTCTGGGCCTTTAAAAATAAAATTGAATAAAACTAAGTTAATATAATTACATTTATTTTGTTGCAGTGTATATATTAATTATTAGTTGCGTGTGAGAGCCACATATCACCATAGCATGAGAGAGATACGTTTCTGTATTGACTATTACAATGGGATCATTACGGAAACAGCTGTGCAATACAGGAGAGGCATAAAGAGAATATCTGTCATGGCTACGGGAGACGGGCAAATCCTATATTAAACAGTTTGACAAAATAGGTGTATATATATATATATATATATATATATATATATATTGATCGAGGGTTGGATATTACGCATATCCCACAGACAACAGGGGAAGGATAGGTCAGTGGTGCACAAGTAGCACTTAATGTGTGAGGTGTGCTGTGTTGTAGGGTCAGTAGCTAGAGGACTGAACATCCCAGCCCCCCCCCCCCACTCCCCACCAGCCCTACCCTCTGAACATACATGCTTTATGGATGTCCTCTTTACAAAACTTACTAAAACAAAACATAATTTGTTACACCAAAATGAGAAAGATCTTAGATGTATGACATTATAGATATAAAAATTGTCCTAAGTTGGCTGCTTTTAACTTACAATAGTTTTATAACATGTTTCTAAGTACGTATTTTCGATCCCTGTCAGTGGGCCCATTTGGCTATTTCTTGTTCCAGCCAGTACACCACAACTGGTACATCAAAGGATGTGGTATGTGCTATCTTGTCTGTGGGATGGTGCACATAAAAGATCCCATGCTGCTAATGGAAAAAGGTGGCGGGTTTCCTCTCTTATAAAAAATCCCTTAATTGCTACAAGTGAAATAAAGGTAGCAGGTTTCCTCTCTTGTCTTGAGATGGTGCATATTATAAAAGATCCCTTAATTGCTACAAGTGAAATAAAGGTGGCAGGTTTCTTCTCTAAGATGTAGCTCAGTGATAAAGCACTCGTTTGATGCACATTGGCACTAGGATTGATCTCTGTCTGTGAAATCATTTAGCTATTTCTCGTTCCAGCCAGTGCACCACAAGTGGTACATATCAACGGTCGTGGTATGTGCTATCCTGTTTTGGAGATGGTGTATATAACAGATCCTTTGCTGCCAATGGAACATTGTAGTGGGCTAACTCTCTAAGTCTGTATATGTTGAAATTAACAAATATTTAACATCCAGTAGCCAATGATTAATAAATCAGTGTACTCTAGTGGTGGTGTTAAACAAAACAAACGTTACATTGTAGTTAAACCTGTTTTAATCACACCCTTTCCTTATAAACTGCCAATTATATTATTTCATTTAAACTTATTTTCATGCTTAGATCCAATTAAGGTTCAAGCACGCTATCCTGGTCACACACCTCAGCTATCTGGCTTGTCTGTCCAGGACAGTGGGTTAGTTGTTAGTGAGAAAGAAGAGGGTGTAGTGGCCTTACACCTACCCATTGAGCCCTTAAGAACTCGCTCTGGGTTGGAGCTGGTACTGGGCTGTGAACCCTGTACCTACCAGCCTGTAGTCTGATGGCTTAACGACTGCGCCACCAAGGCTATCTGGTATGTCTGTCCAGGACAGTGGGTCAGTTGTTAGTTGGTTAGTTGGTTAGTGAGAAAGAAGAGGGTGTAGTGGCCTTACACCTACCCATTGAGCCCTTAAGAACTCGCTCTGGGTTGGAGCTGGTACTGGGCTGTGAACCCTGTACCTACCAGCCTGTTGTCCGATGGCTTAACCATGATGCTACCAAGGCCTGTCCGAATTAAAATACACTCCCAAACGATCTACGTTATACCTTCACTAGTTGACCTATTTCAAGAGCTAGTGTTTTACTCTCCAAGAAACCTAACTGAATAGATTGCCTTGAATCAAGTAGCCCATTGTGTTGATAGGTCACCCGGCTATAATCACCGACCCATCTTAATACAGTAATAACACAGGAACAGATAGTATGCAGGTGGGCGAGTGGGGTCAAGAGTTTAAAGTTGACCATGCTAGTTGACTGCAAATTGGTAGCCACTGTTTGACATCATCTAAAGTTGACCACACTTGTTGACTGCAAATTGGTAGCTGCTGTTTGACATCTAAAGTTGACCATGCTTGTTGACTGCAAAATTGGTAGCCACTGTTTGACATCTAAAGTTGACCACGCTTGTTGACTGCAAATTGGTAGCCACTGTTTTACACCTAAAGTTGACCACGCTAATTTGACTACAATGGAGTGAAACAAGAGTCTGTAACGTTGAAATACTCTTAAAAATAGACTAAAATGCAACTCCATCATCATTACTTTTCAGACGCACATGCGTTTTTAAAAATATGATAAATGCATTTCTGTGGTATTAGAAACACCAGGATGACCAGAAACACTTTGGTTGTATGGAAATGAATAATCTAAACAATAAAATATAAGTGATGTTTCATTTGTAGTGATCATAAACGGCTCTAATAGTGAAAAATATGGGTCTGTCTCTTTAAGCACCAACTTAATTGTATTGCAACCCAGAAGCTATTTTATTTTGTGCACATCCATAATAGAGCGCATTGATTTATTAATCATCAGATATTGGATGTCAAACATTTGGTAATTTTGACATATAGAGGAAACCTGCTACATATTTTCATTATAGTAGCAAGGGATGTTTTATGTGCACCATCCCACAGACAGGATAGCACAGGCCACGACCTTTGATATATCAGTCGTGGTGCACCGGCTAAGAATGAGAAATAGCCCAATAGAGTCCACCGACGGGGATCAATCCTAGAACTGACAGCTCATCAGGCGAGAGCTTTACCACTGGGCTACGTCTTGCCCCAGTTTATAAAAGAGACTGATTATATACATTTTGTTACTGTCAAGTTATGTCAAACACGAGCTGTAAACATTTCTGACCCCAGATAGACTGGTACAACACAGTTGGGGACCTGATAGACTGGTCCTACAAATGATGTATGTTTTTAAGAAACCCAGTTAATCACCAGTATGCATGATTGATCAATGTATGTTTACAAGAGAATGATTCGGTACAATGCGAACCGGTCTAGTTTTGCCATCATCTTTACTCCAGATACACAAAACACTTCTTGTCGTTTGTTTTCTGAATATTTCCAGGAAAATTGTTTAAAAAATTGCCTTGTTGAAAGTGTCTGCCATCGTGTTGCATTGTGTTTGCTTCATTTTGCTTGTTTCTGGTCCACTTTACCGGTTAAATAAATATGATATTTGACCCCAGGATATGTAACTATTTGTGTATGTATCACCGAGTACGGTATGAGTCACATGCATGTCAACATACTTATGACTCCTGGTGTTATATATAGATATATAGATATAGATATATAGATATATAGATATAGATATAGATAAATACACACACATACACATACACATATATATATAATCACATGCATACAGCTTTATATGACTGAATCAAAAACCAGAGCTAGAACTAAAGAATTTATTACCTAAGGTAATTTTGAAATGTTTTTGCTGTGGGCAAACTTGTCACCGATTGCAATTTTGAGGCTGTCTGTACAGCAGTTGTAAACCAGAAACATTTACAACGAATATAAACAACTAAAACATTTCCTTCAATCAATGCAATCATTTTTGTCGTGCAGCTTTAAATCTGTTTAAAGTTTGTTTTTGTTTAACGACACTACGAGAGCACATTGATTAATTAATCATTGGCTATTTGATGTCAAACATTTGGTAATTCTGACACGTAGTCATCAGAGAAAACCTGCTATATGTTTCCTAATGCAGAAAGGGATCTTTTATATGCACTTTCCCACAGACAGGAAAGCACATACCATGGCCTTTGTCCAGTTGTGATGCACTGGTTGGAACGAGAAAAAAACCCAATCAGTTGAATGGATCCACTGAGGTGGTTCGATCCTGTGACGCAAGCACCTGAAGTGAGCACTCAGCTGACTGAGCTAAATCCCACCCCCATTGCCACCAAGCAAATCCATTCATGTTTTTCAACAAATTCCAACCATGCATGTTTGTGTGTTGATAATAACTTTGACAGGCTGGCACTTGCCTGTCATGATTGGGTTGTAGGGTCAAAACACCTTGGTGACCCATTCCTTTCCCCCAATGCCTATCAGTGCGCCACAAGTGGTGTATTACAGCAGGACTCGAAACATCCTGTGACCTGGGCCCCTTTCCACGAAGCGATCTTAGCCCTAAGATCAACTAAGGGCTAAGATCGCATTGTGGAACAGGGCCCAGGTCGCCAAATGCGACCAATGTCCTGTTTGGGAGACTTAAATATTTAAAAAATAATGGAGTTAGTTGCACAAATAATATTATCTTCTTTAGAGCTATAACATATGAGCCACTATTAATATTTGTATTCCACATTAAAATCTTGCTCATGGTCTGCTTACCATAATTTGTCAACACACATTATTATTTTTTGGGCCACCATATTTTTGGGCGAGTTTCGAATCCTGTTAAAGGTCATGGTATGTGCTGTCATGTGTTTGGGCAAGTACATGTATATGATCCCTTGTACTTAGAGAAAATGCAGCATGTGTCTTCTACTTTAAGGGGCGGGACGTAGCCCAGTGGTAAAGCACTCACTTGATGTGTGGTCAGTCTAGGATCAATACCTGTCGGTGGACCCATTGGGTTATTTCTTGTTCCAGCCCATGAATGCATCATCACTGGTATACCAAAGGCCGTGGTATATGCTATCCTGTCTCTGGGATGGTGCATATAAAAGATCCCTTGCTACTAATGGCAAAAGTGTAGCAGGTCTCCTCTGTAATACTTTCAAAATTACCGAATGTTTGACATCCAATAGCCGATGATAATTTTAATAAATGTGCTCTTGTGGTGTCGTTAAACAAAACAAAGTTTGAATGAAATTGTCCTCTGCTTTAAAGACAATGTCAGTGTCAAGTGCAGCTAGCAAATGTTTCGCTAATGATCGCACACTATTTGATTGGTTCCCAACGTGGCCATTTGGTTTACATGTAAAGGAAGGAAGGAAATGGTTTATTTAATGACGCACTCAACACATTTTATTTACGGTTATATGGAGTCGGACATATGGTTAATTAAGGACCACACAGATATTGAGAGGAAACCTGCTGTCACCACTTCATGGGCTACTCTTTTCGATTAGCAGCAAGGGATCTTTTATATGCACTATCCCATAGACAGGATAGCAGGAACCATGGTCTTTGATATACCAGTCGTGGTGCACTGGCTGGAATGAGAAATAGCCCAATGGGTCCACTGACGGGGATCAATCTGAAACCGACCGCACATCAAGCGAGTGCTTTACCAGTGGGCTACATCCCGCCCCTGTTTACATGTGAAGTGCATAAACCAGTCTAGTGGACGTTTTGTCTGCTCGGTGTGGCTGAACTCGGCCCTGATGTGTATGTATTATCATGTGAAGTGCATAAACCAGTCTAGTGGACGTTTTGTCTGCTCGGTCCGGCTGAACTCGGCCCTGATGTGTATGTATTATCATGTGAAGTGTATAAACCAGTCTAGTGGACGTTTTGTCTGCTCGGTGTGGCTGAACTCGGCCCTGATGTGTATGTATTATCATGTGAAGTGCATAAACCAGTCTAGTGGACGTTTTGTCTGCTCGGTGTGGCTGAACTCGGCCCTGATGTGTATGTATTATCATGTGAAGTGTATAAACCAGTCTAGTGGACGTTTTGTCTGCTCGGTCCGGCTGAACTCGGCCCTGATGTGTATGTATTATCATGTGAAGTGCATAAACCAGTCTAGTGGACGTTTTGTCTGTTCCGTCTCGCTGAACTCGGCCCTGATGTGTATGTATTATCATGTGAAGTGCATAAACCAGTCTAGTGGACGTTTTGTCTGCTCGGTCCGGCTGAACTCGGCCCTGATGTGTATGTATTATCATGTGAAGTGCATAAACCAGTCTAGTGGACGTTTTGTCTGCTCGGTGTGGCTGAACTCGGCCCTGATGTGTATGTATTATCATGTGAAGTGCATAAACCAGTCTAGTGGACGTTTTGTCTGCTCGGTCCGGCTGAACTCGGCCCTGATGTGTATGTATTATCATGTGAAGTGCATAAACCAGTCTAGTGGACGTTTTGTCTGCTCGGTCTGGCTGAACTCGGCCCTGATGTGTATGTATTATCATGTGAAGTGCATAAACCAGTCTAGTGGACGTTTTGTCTGTTCGGTGTGGCTGAACTCGGCCCTGATGTGTATGTATTATCATGTGAAGTGCATAAACCAGTCTAGTGGACGTTTTGTCTGCTCGGTGTGGCTGAACTCGGCCCTGATGTGTATGTATTATCATGTGAAGTGCATAAACCAGTCTAGTGGACGTTTTGTCTGCTCGGTGTGGCTGAACTCGGCCCTGATGTGTATGTATTATCATGACTTAAATCAACATAGTCGTCCTACACCTACATTAGTAACGAAAGGAATACATGTATGATCTCACCTGATATGTGCAGCACATTGTCAATCAAAGATAAAGTTAGTTTTTGTTTAACGACACCACTAGAGCATACTGATTAATTAATCATCGGCTACTGGATGTCAAACATTTGGTAATTCTGACACGTAGTCATAAGAGAAAACCAGGTGTGAAAACAGGATTTCTGAAGGGGGGGGGGGGGGGGGTGTCCAAATGTGATGACTGAAAAGTTAATACAGAACAGTTAATATAATCACATTTCCCCTTAAAGGTTATGGTCGGTTTTCAAAAAGGGGCGGGGGGGGGGGGGGGTCCGGAACCCTGGACCCCCCCTGGATCTGCTACTAAAAACCTGCTACATTTTTCCATTAGCAGCAGGCTTCACCTTTTATATGCACCATCCCACAGACAGGACAGCACAAAACAAAACATGACGATTGATATTTGGTGACCGATGACCTAAGTCCAGTTCGTAATTTAATCAGTGACATCAGCCAGGTTTAATCGGTGATAATTATTATAAGAACATGTGTAACTGTACATTAAACAGATTAAGTTGACAAATTATTGTTGTGTAGAAAAAAGAAAAGGGATAATTTGTTTCATGATACCAGCTTAGCCTGCTTTTAAAATGTTTATGTAGATATTGATCTTCACATCATCGATGTATAGCTGATGTATTTTTCATGCTGTGGTGTAGTTAAACCATTCATTTATTCATCCATCCATCCATCCATTCATTCGTTCGTTCGTTCGTTCGTTCGTCGTTCGTTCGTTCGTTCGTTCGTTCGTTCGTTCGTTCGTTTGTTCATTCATGAGCCTGTTTTTAAACTATACAACAATTTGGTGTCTAAACACCAATATTTTATACATTAAGCAATTCAATGTGTGTCACATACAAAATGTATTAAGCTACCTGTTCTGTTGTGGATAAGGACATTTTTTTAGAACAATAGCTATACATGTATGGTTATATCCTCCAACAACTGAATCAACACACGCTTCCTCTATATACAAGAAAAACCAGTAACACAGGGAAACTTTATATATAATGCATACGTTTGCACAAAATCACTTTTCAACGAAGGGTGTGGGCTATGTAGGTCAGTGGTAGAGCACTTGTGTGAGGTGTCATAGGCTGCGGGATCTATTGCCTGCAGAGCTGTCCCAACCAGTACCACATGACTGGTGCATCAAAAACCATGGTATATACTGTCCTGTCTATGGGAAAGTAAATATAATAGATCCCTTGCTGGTTTTCATAAGGCATGTACATGTATCTTGTGTGGTAACGGAAAGTTTCCTTTCTCTTTCATTCTCTTTTCTATCATCTCTTAATCTATCTCCTCTCTCTCTCTCTCTCTCTCTCTCTCTCTCTCTCTCTCTCTCTCTCTCTCTCTCTCTCCAAGTCTCTGTCTCTGTCTCTCTCCAAGTCTCTCTGTGTCTCTCTCTCTTTCATTCTCTTTTCTATCATCTCTTAATCTATCTCCTTTCTCTCTCTCTCTCTCTCTCTCTCTCTCTCTCTCTCTCTCTCTCTCTCTCTCTCTCTCTCTCTCTCTCTCTCTCTCCAAGTCTCTCTGTCTCTCTCTCTTTCATTCTCTTTTCTATCATCTCTTAATCTATCTCCTCTCTCTCGCTCTCTCTCTCTCTCTCTCTCTCTCTCTCTCTCTCTCTCTCTCTCTCTCTCTCTCTCTCTCTCTCTCTCTCTCTCTCTCTCTCTCTCTCTCTCTCTCTCTGTGTCTCTCTCTCTTTCATTCTCTTTTCTATCATTTCTTACTCTATTTCCTCTCTCTGTAATCATAATCATATACCCAATAGCCAATCTTGTGTTTTTTGTGCTAGCGTGTTCTTAATTTTTTTTACATTTATTCTTTCATTTATTGTCTTTGTCTGTTCTTTGTCATTCTGTCTCTGTCTCTGTCTCTCTCCTCTCTGTCTCTCTCCTCGTTTCTCTTATCTGTTTGTCTCTACTTTGTTTTTGTCTGTCTCTCGGTTCTCTCTCTCTTACTATCTCTCACTCTTCCCCTCTCTCCATCTCTCCTGCCAAAGTGACTATAATAATTTTAGATCCCAAACAGCCATTATTTTTAATGTGCTGAGATGAAATTCCCTTCATTTCCTCTTCAACCAAAAAAAATAAAATAAAAAATTAGACCTAAAAAAAAAAGATATTGAGGATTACAAAAATATTTGCGTAGTTGCCCAACAGGTTCCTGTGTGTCGTGTTTGAAGACCGTCTGACTGCCGAATGTTTGTCCTCGCTGTTCAGGATGAGACGCCATATTCTGCAGAGCTAATTAACAGAGTCCACACTTCCATACACGTGCGGCGATGTGCTGGACGCGGCAAATATTTGAACGTTGAAATTCTTCCCGTGCATATTTCTCTGCTCATGTATGAAACAGTGGCGTGAGTGTCTTAACTTCAGGCTTGGGTTGTTTGTTTTTTATTTATTTGTTTTTTTACATTGAAATTCTTCCTGTGCATATTTTCTTGTCATATACGAGACAGTCGCAAGTGTGTCTGTACTTCAGCCTTGTTTTTTTTTAAGATTCTTTTTATTTATATAAACAGAAGAGAGCAAGTTTTTTTAATATTTATACACACAAACGTAGACAAGACAAATGCCCAGACTTTAAAGAGGTTGTACAGGAATGAGAAGAAAACCCCCAATATTGTCTAATTTGCTCAAGCAGAAGAATTTGCTGATCTAAGGATTTTCATTTTTAAAAACCCAAAACCTCCCTTTAGAAAAGAAATCTTGTGAAAATGGTCAGAAAGTCTGTGAGATGGTGCATATAAAAGATCCCTTGCTGCTAATCGGAAGAGTAGCCCATGAAGTGGTGACAGCCGTGTTTCCTTTCTCAAAATCTGTGTGGTCCTTAACCATATGTCCGCTATATAACCATAAATAAAATGTGTTGAGTGCGTCATTAAATAAACCATTTCCTTTCCTTCCTAATTGATTTGGTTCCCAATGTGGCCATTTTGGTTTAGCGTGAAGCTCATAAACCAGTCTATAGTGGACGTTTTCCAGCTAGGTCTGGCTGAACGCAGCCCAGAAACACTTCAGATGTACGGAAATGTATAATGTAAATAATAACATCTAAATAATGTCTGATTTAAATTGTTAAAAAACGGCTCTAATAGTGACAAAAATACGCGGCAGTGTTTAAAACCTAGGGTCTGTTACTTTAAGTCACGTGTTGTAACCTAGTATAGTCTGTGATGTTGAAACGGTGAAATATCCTTAAAAACAGAGTAGAACTCTATCCATAACCACCAGCCTCGGTGGCGTCGTGGTTAGGCCATCGGTCTACAGGCTGGTAGGTACTGGGTCCGGATCCCAGTCGAGGCATGGGATTTTTAATCCAGATATCGACTCCAAACCCTGAGTGAGTGCTCCGCAAGGCTCAATGGGTAGGTGTAAACCACTTGCACCGACCAGTGATCCATAACTGGTTCAACAAAGACCATGGTTTGTGCTATCCTGCCTGTGGGAAGCGCAAATAAAAGATCCCTTGCTGCCTGTCATAAAAGAGTAGCCTATGTGGCAACAGCGGGTTTCCTCTAAAAAAAATCTGTGTGGTCCTTAACCATATGTCTGACGCCATATAACTGTAAATAAAATGTGTTGAGTGCGTCGTTAAATAAAACACTTCTTTCTTTCTTTCTTTCTTTCTATCCATAACCGTTATTTCTCAGATGCACATGTGTTCTTAAAAATATGAAAAATGCATTTTCTGGTATTGGAAACACCAAGATGACCAGAAACAAGTAATGTTTGATTTCAGTGATCCTAAACGGCTCCAATAGTGAAAAATATGCCGTAGTGTTTAAAAACGAGGGTCTGTCCCTTTAAATTTAGGACATCGTTTAATTATGATCAGGCAAAAACTAAACGGGTCATCTGAATTTATTAAAAGCATTAATCTTTCAACACAATAAAACTAATTTCAGGATCCTAATATTATACAACATGTATGGTTTGCATACATACAGTTTGACTAATATGATTACATAACCAGGTGGTCAATGATCTACTGGTATTATATGTATCAAGAGTTATTGACCCTGTTACGAGAGTTATTGACCCTGTTACGATGGTTGGTGTACAAGGAATTAGGTTAGATTAGAAACTGTATTGTTTATCAAGACTACAAAGTGTTGCGATTCAGGTAGAGAAAGATTCAAGTAGAACTGGTCCTAGCAGATTTGTGTTATCGGACTGTCTCATGCAAGTAAGATGTTAAATAATTATGTAGCACATTATTTAATCGGTGGCTATATGCATTGTCGGTAGGTAAATTTGACTCGATCTTGGTGGATGCATGTATGTCTAATAGAAAGTAATTCTGACACTTGGTCGAAATGTCACAGAAGAAAGGAAAGGTTTGTTATAATCAGATTTTCAGCATGTAGAACAGAAGAAAGGAATGTTTGATGACACCCCAGCACATTGTTTAATAAGTGGTTATTGTCTAACAGTTAATTTGGTAAAATAATTTCATGTTAAAATTCATTGATTGATTGATGGAAAACGTATTTTATTGTACATTTTAGTATACATGGTGATTTGTTGATAGAAAATAATGATCGATTTCTGCAACTTTTGAAGATTAATATATACTGATGGAAAGAAATAAGGGAACACATCAAATTGTAGACCAAATTTAATTCACAACTAGCGTAGTGATGTCTGTATTTCATACCAAGTTGTAATGTGGGATTGAATGTCTGTAGTGTTGAATGTGCTGCCTATATGTTCCCAGTCAACTTGTGACAATATCAATTGATTTTTGATGCAGTCATTATTTCTTGTTGCTGTCTTTGTGATCCTTTATTTCTTTCCATCAGTATATATAATGTAGTGAAATTTTCCAGAGCACTGATAATCTTCTTTTTTGGTGTTTGTGTGTGGGGTTTTGTACTATATTTTCAGTTCAGGGAGTGATTTCCAGTAGCCAGAAGTTATTAGCATATATACACATACCTCAAACTATACACTATAAATATATGATGGAATCATATTTCTGTTGTGATTCAGATTTTTGCTGTGTCACTGTTGAATAAACTGGTCTTGTTTCTTTCTCTCATGCTAACCGTATCACAGACATTATGCCTGGTGGCCAATATCTGATAGCTATGGTTATACGATCACTTTATACGTGGTGGCCGAGATATACAGTGGTTATGGTATATGATCACTTTGTGTCACCTGTTCCATGGAATATCTTCGTATCTTCATATCTTCATAACACCATTGATTAAAGGCGATCCATAACCGAGAAATATCAGATATCATACAAAAATGACAGGCACGCGTGTGTGTGTGTGTGTGTGTGTGTGTGTGTAGGCTATATTCACAGGGCTCGAAATATCGCCCTGAGAAAAGTGAAATTTATACCGTCTATTTTTTTTAAGACTAGCTAGAAGGTGACATAAAAATTTGCCTGTTGAAAAATTCAATTAAAAATAATTTTTAAGAAAGAGATGTTTTAATTCCAGCTTGCCACATGTTTGCTTATATCAGGATAATAGTTTTTTTGGACCTGCTATATAAAAACCCCACCATACCAGCAGGCAATAATATTACTTTGTAAATTTGAAGCCCTGATTCAGTATATCCTCCATTTAATGCCCAATGTTGTATCAGAGAAATGTTAGGGTTACAGACTTGTATCATTTATTATGCATCATATTTCGACATGCTCTTTATTAAACAGTATTTATTTATGAGCTAGAAACATGTTAAAAGTCAGAAATGTCCCTTTAGACATTCAAATGGCCAGCTTTTTAAGAATAAGAATATCATCACACTTCTGTTAAAGAGACAGACTCTAGGTTCAACCTATAAATATTAACACTAGGTTTAATTAGTGAAACATGAGTCTGTGACTTTGAAATGATGGAAAGAAAGAAAGAAATGTTTTATTTAATGACGCACTCAACACATTTTATTTACGGTTATATGGCGTCAGACATATGGTTAAGGACCACACAGATTTTGAGAGGAAACCCGCTGTCGCCAGTACATGGGCTACTCTTCCGATTAGCAGCAAGGGATCTTTTATTTGCGCTTCCCACAGGCAGGATAGCACAAACCATGGCCTTTGTTGGACCAGTTATGGATCACTGGTTAGTGCAAGTGGTTTACACCTACCCATTGAGCCTTGCGGAGCACTCACTCAGGGTTTGGAGTTCGTATCTGGATTAAAAATCCCATGCCTCGACTGGGATCCGAACCCAGTACCTACCAGCCTGTAGACCGATGGCCTACCACGACACCACCGAGGCCGGTATTGAAATGATGGAACATCCTCTAAAAATAGACTAAAACTCGACTCCATTACTTTACTTCTCAGACGCACTTACGTTTTTAACAATATGAGAAATGCATTTTGTGATATTGAAAACACCAGGATGACCAAAAACACTTTGAATGTATGGAAATGGATAATCTAAACAATAAAATCTAAGTAAAGTATGATGTAAGTAAAAACAATATGTGTTAGTGTTTAAAAACTAGGGTATATCCCTTTAATACAGTCAAAAAACAACAACAAAAAAACAAACATCCAAAGAATTCAGATAAAACATTTTATTAAGATTTTTAAAGCAGAAAGCAACCGCACATTAACAAAACCAGATTCGTGTAGTGACATGCAATAACAGCCAAGTACATACAGTTTTATTTCTTTATTTTAATGAGTGGTTCTACAAGTGATGTGACTGATGTCGTCCTTTAACGACTGCTCGGTATGTTGGGTTTGTGGTAGAGAAAGCGGTATCTCGTTTGATGTCTCTCAGTGCGTTACACTCGTAAGCTGTTTGCCAAGTGAAGACATCTTTTAATTGGACATTCTTGATGATGTAGAGGTTCGCACCTAGCAGCGGGAGGGTTAACGATGGCCACAAAAGTGTCTCTTAGTGTGACCCATGTCAACAGTGTGTGGAAGGTGGTGATGTCAACACACATACATATACACACATACACATACACACATACACACGTACAACACACACAACACACACAACATACACACACACACACACACATACACATACATACATATACACACATGCATGCACACACGCACACAAACATACATACACATGCACACACATACATACACACATACATACACATGCACACACATACATACACACACGCACACACGCATACGCATGCACGCACACACACACACACACACACACAGGCAGACACATACAGACACGAACACACACACACACACACAGACACACACACACAGACACACACACACAGACATACCTGATGTAGTTGTCACAAACAGCATCTTTATATTGAGGGGTACAGCGTTCGCTTGGTGCGCGGTCAGTCTGAGATCGATCCCCATCGGTGGGCCCATTGGGCTATTTCTTGCTCCAGCCAGTGCATCACGACTGGTATATCGAAGGCTGTGGTATGTGTTATCCTGTCTGTGGGATGGCACATATAAAAGATCCCTTGCTACTAATCGAAAAGAGTAGCCCATGAAGTGTCAACAGCGGGTTTCCATTTCCATAATGGAGTAAGAGACAATCATGTTCTCACTTAGCTATCGTTTTAACTCGAGGTTCACTGAAAGAAAGAAGGAAATGTTTTATTTAACGATGCACTCAACACATTTTATTTACGGTTATATGGCGTCAGACATATATATGGTTAAGGACCACACAGATATTGAGAGAGAGAAACCCGCTGTCGCCACTTCATGGGCTACTCTAAGCTATCATCTTAAACTCCAGGTTGACTGAATGCATGCTTGTAGCCGTATTCGATTTCAGATTGGAAGACATACATTCCACATCAATGAATCTCAAACGTTATCTTCATGCGTAATTACACATTATGGGGATGATCATTTTAACTGCTTTTGAAATTTGAGTGAGGAACATTGTGAGAATAACACAGACCAGTGCTTGTGATGAACGAGAGTTATAACTTTCTTAAAGGGACATCCTCAGTTTGATGCAATTTTTAAGATGTTATCGACTATCAGAGACTTTTTTAACGATTGTCATTACATATCAAATATATTTTACTGCATAAAATATTAGTGGCTGCATATTAAACATGTTTCTGATCGTTCTAATATTTGTACTAGGTTAAATTTCATTTTATTTCCTAAAATATTGTTTTTGTCGTATGTACCAAATTATTTGAAGACAAAATCCAGTTTGGGCTTCTTAGAAGTATTAAGACAACCAGAAACACATTGGGCCAGTTTCTCGTGTCGGGTTTATCAGAGGGTTATGGAAACCTCAGGTTAACCCATGGGTTATTTAGATTGTACGTTTCACTTGCCGGGTTTAACAGAGGGTTATGGAAACCTCGTGTTAACCCATGTGTTATTTAGATTGTACGTTTCACGTGCCCGGGTTTATCAGAGGGTTATGGAAACCCCAAGTTAACCTCAGGTTAACCCATGGGTTATTTAGATTGTACGTTTCACGTGCCGGGTTTAACAGAGGGTTATGGAAACCTCATGTTAACCCATGGGTTATTTAGATTGCACGTTTCACGTGCCCGGGTTTATCAGAGGGTTATGGAAACTCCAGGTTAACCTCAGGTTAACCAATGGGTTATTTAGATTGTACGTTTCACGTGCCGGGTTTAACAGAGGGTTATGGAAACCTCATGTTAACCCATGGGTTATTTAGATTGCACGTTTCACGTGCCCGGGTTTATCAGAGGGTTATGGAAACCCCAAGTTAACCTCATGTTAACCCATGGGTTATTTAGATTGTACGTTTCACGTGCCGGGTTTAACAGAGGGTTATGGAAACCTCATGTTAACCCATGGGTTATTTAGATTGCACGTTTCACGTGCCCGGGTTTATCAGAGGGTTATGGAAACCCCAGGTTAACCTCAGGTTAACCAATGGGTTATTCAGATTGCACGTTTCACGTGCCCGGGTTTATCAGAGGGTTATGGAAACCCCAGGTTAACCTCAGGTTAACCCATGGGTTATTTAGATTGCACGTTTCACGTGCCCGGGTTTCAGTAACACCAGGCTAACACCAGGTTACAATTGCACTACGTGATAAACCTGCTATCGAGCTGCTTTTTCTCTGGGTTTTCTGCTTGAGATAGAACAATCGTGGCACGGTAATCGTTTTTTACGCCAATATCGGCGGGCCATGTGGCGTGAACGTATTTTCAGGGAACGTTTGGACATGTATGATGATGTTGAATTTCTAAAACGGTATTGGCTAACGCGACCAACGGCTTTACATTTAATCAATCTCGTCAGTGGACATCTGAAATAATATGATACGATATTAATTAATACTTATTATAATAGTTTAACATACAGTAAATTTGCAGACACCTCTGTATGCAGGGCGCTGTCATCATCAAATGGATTAACCATTTCCACAAATTCACCAGAAATCATGCCTTGAATTGTGTAGCTCATGTTGTCAATGTCAGCCATAGGTGATCCACCGCCAGTCCCTTTCTGATGTTTCTTCAGCTGGGATACATCTTTTTTGGCTTTGCACTTCAAACGTTTCCAAAGTTCTTTCAGTTGTCCCAGGTCTCGTTTTACGGAAGACTGACTATTGAATTTTTTCAGTATTTCATGCCATACATTTTGTTTCACTAAATGTGTTTTCATATAACTTTTTTACTTTCAATTATTTTAATATTTACATTAATCAGATCTATCAATAGACGTTTGTCATCTTCATTGACGGTTTTTTTGTTGTTGTTTTTTTACCTCTAGTTTCAGCCATTGTGAAGATGTAACATGCATGTCATGGATACAATGGTTTATATACCTTCCAAGCGAAGAAAACCAGGGCCCACAACATAGTGGAGCCGAAGGGACCACCCCTTTCATGGTTCTTGTATTAGGAAGGTTGGAAATGGCGCATTTGGACACCTGAACATTAAAAATAATTATGTGGGGGTTGGGGTCGGTGGGGGACATGTCCCCGAAATTCTTAACAATTTCGGCCCTTTAGCGGACTAAAATTTTCACCACCACCCCGGGCAATTGCACTGACAGTGACCCCCACTTTCAAATGCACTCCGCGAACTCTTCAGATATCCCATGCAAAACCCGTGGTTTTCGTAACACGTCTATAACCCAAGCATGTGAAAAGCCGCCAGTCCACGGCTACAGGCTAAGGTTTTCGGCGTGTTACGTAGCCCCGGGTTAACCTAAGGTTATACGATAACCTGGTGTTACTTAGCACGCGCACGAGAAACTGGCCCATTGAATATACAGACACTGATATTGTAAACAAGAAAAAATATATTTACTCATAGAAATATTTTATTAGTCAGAAACATATTACAATGTAGCAAACTCGGGAATGTCCCTTTAACAGTATAGACAGCTAGGTGTGTCTAAGTGGTATAACATATACTAGCTTTTGGAGACATAGGACAAAGAAAGTCAGGGACAGACCCAGAAGATATTTTACGGGGTGGGAGGTGGGTACTAAGGGGGAAAGGACACACGGACCAACTCCTCATCATCAAAAGGGTATCCCAATTAGGGGGGGGGGGGTGGGGTGGGGAATTTAAATTTAAAAAAAAAAGGGACATTTGAATATTTTATGTCTAGCTCCCCCAAACCCTCCCCTGGATCTGCCTCTAAAACTGTCTTGTATGGAATGTAGTCCTGTGGTAAGGTGCTTATCTGATGCACGGCCGGTCTGGGATCGATTCCCGTTAGTGGACCCACTGGGCTATTTCTTGTTCCAACCAGTACGTTGCCACCCATTTTATCAACGGCTGTGGTACAATGCATATAAAGTATATATTGGCCGAAATGTCTGGGCTGAAGTGTCCGTCCACCAACACAAGACGGGTAAAACTCCACATGCATGCAATAGATTTTGCTTTTGTACTTCTTTCCATGCTTATATCCAGTTGAAGTTCAAGCACGCTGTCCTGGCCACACACTTCAGCTGTCTGGGTTGTCTGTTCAGGACCCCGTTCCACGAAGCGATCTCAGCCCTAAGATCATCTTAAGTGTATAGCTACCTTATGCACTAAGGTGATCTTAGTGCTAAGATCGCTTCGTGGAACGGGCCCTGGTCATCCAGGTTTTGTAATACAGCTCCAGGGCCCCGTTCCACAAAGCGATCTCAGCCCTAAGATAACCTTAAGTGTATAGCTACCTTATATACTAAGGTGATCTTAGTGCTAAGATCGCTTCGTGAAATGGGGACCAGGACAGTGGGTTAGTGGTCAGTTGTTAGTGATTAGAGAGAGAGAGAAAGTAAGAAATGTTTTATTTAATGACGCACTCAACACATTTTACTCTTTTGAATATCAGCAAGGGATCTTTTATATGCACCATCCCACAGACAGGGTAGTACATATCACAGCCTTTGATATACCAGTCGTGCATGGTGCACTGGCTGGAATGAGAAATAGCCCAATGGGCCCACCGACGGGGATCAATCCCAGACCGACCGCGCATTGAGTGAGTGCTGTACCACCCCTAGTGAGAAAGAGAAGTCAGTGTAGTAATAGCCTTACACCTATCTAACGAGTTGTTAAAACTCTCTCTGGGTGGGAGCTAGTACCAGGCTGTGTACCCTGAACCTACCGACCCTAAATCCAATGACTTAACGACTACTCAACTGAGGCCCCTGTGATGTAATAGGGAAATTACCACTAATAATACAGCTTTGTACCTGTGGCTGTTTTACCAGTCGGGGGCCAGCACTGTATACATTTAACACAAATACTAGCAAAAACAAACTTGCAGAGAACAAAAGTGTCAGAATTATTTCTGGCACTATAGCCGCACACCTGTAATCGTTAACCTGGCAGGTGGGTTTCCATTTTACCCCAGGCCGGGCATGTCACATAATGGGTGAGAGAGAGGTTCGGAATATATGACCCTGGGAAACTCGTCACATAATTGATTAGGTGTTGTGTTTAATTAGCTTATTTTTCGTGAGACCGCCGAGCTTGCATCCTGTGTGTCGGAGAGGTTTGACACGTTGAGTAACATGAGTGATGTTAATTACACCGAGCAGGTCATTGGATCGTTAATTATGTCTGAGTTAGGCATAGTCACAATACCTTGTACGTAGATGTGCATAGGGTGGGGATGGGTGGGTGGATGATGGGTGAGGGTGGGGATGGGTGGGTGGATGATGGGTGAGGGTGGAGTGGTGGGACAAAGTTACATTTACACTGAGCAGGTCATTGGATCGCTAATTATGTCTGAGTTAGGTGTAGTCACAATACCTTGCAGGTAGATGTGCATAGGGTGGGGGTGGGTGGGTGGGTGGATGATGGGTGAGGGTTGGGTGGTGGGTAAGGGTGGAGTGGTGGGGAAAACTTTAACTTTTACACTGGGCAGGTCATTGAGTCATATTATTTATGTCTGAGATAGGTGTAAACACAACACATTGCAGTTAGATGTGCATAGGGTGGGTGTGGGTGGGGGACATATAGCAAGGGTGGTGTGGGTGGGGGACATATAGCAAGGGTGGTGTGGGTGGGGGACACATAGCAAGGGTGGGTGTGGGTGGGGGACATATAGCAAGAGGGAAATGTGTTTTTCTAAAGTTTGTTTGTTAGAGTTATCAATGACTGGTCTAACAATTGTGAGAAGAAACCCGCTCCACTGTCTATACTACATGTACATGTAGGCTACATGTACTCTGACATGCCTGAAACCTTTGTAGTATAAGGGTATGTCAAACTAGTTCACGCTCAACCTTACCTCCTTGTCAGTGGACCCATTGGGCTATTTCTCGTTCCAACCAGTGCACCACGACTGGTATATCAAAGGCCGTGGTTGCATATAAAAGATCCCTTGCTGCTAATCGAAAAGAGTAGCCCATGAAGTGGTGACAGCAGGTTTCCTCTCTCTATATCTGTGTGGTCCTTAACCGTATGTTCGACGCCATATAACCGTAAATGAAATGTGTTGAGTGCGTCATTAAATAAAATATTTCTTTCTGGGTTTTCCCCCCCAAAAAACCCAACAGTATAAATGAAAACATTTTTAAAAAACCCAAATAAACAAAACAAAAACATAAAAAGAAAATAAACACCCCACAACCCCCTCCCCAAAAGCAACATTATTATATATGTACCTGGTTGTTTAGTTAATACTTTCTTTATCTGAAAGTAATGACAACATAAGTTTGTCACATCATTAAAACAGCACCCTACTTCTGAGTATAGTATATAATATAATTATGTATATGACATGTATATAATATAATTATGTATATCGCATGTATATAATATAATTATGTATATCGCATGTATATAATATAATTATGTATATCGCATGCATATAATATAATTATGTATATCGCATGCATATAATATAATTATGTATATCGCATGCATATAATATAATTATGTATATCGCATGCATATAATATAATTATGTATATCGCATGCATATAATATAATTATGTATATCGCATGCATATAATATAATTATGTATATCGCATGCATATAATATAATTATGTATATCGCATGCATATAATATAATTATGTATATCGCATGCATATAATATAATTATGTATATCGCATGCATATAATATAATTATGTATATCGCATGTATATAATATAATTATGTATATCGCATGTATATAATATAATGAAAAAACATTTCAAGTTTATCATACATCATTTAATGCAGTGGGGCGAGATGTAGCCCAGTGGTAAAGAGCTCGCTTGATGCATTGTCGGTCTAGGATCGATCCTCGTTGGTGGGCCCATTGGGCTAGTGCTCATTATGATATAATATATCATAGATATATATACTCTTCACAGAAATTAGGGGAACCTGAAATATTAATGTTAATATCAACTATTAGACCGAACATACGTTTTGACCACAGACATCCTAGTAAAGAACGTGTAGGTCTGTTTATCAACACACCGAAACACATTCCATAGTTTGCACATGCATCACGCAGTTGCCCCGTACACGTGCGTGGGGTGTCATTCTTGATTTTGACAATTTCCAGGAAGGTTCATTAATGACTGTGGAACATTATTTCTGTCGATCTTTTTCATTCTGTTGATCATACAGTTGATATTGTTTTGTCTTTAGTCATTTTTATTGATTGAATTTGCGATTTACTGATAAAAAAACATCTACTTTCAAATTTCATTTCTGACCCCAAAAATCCTTCAAGATCTTTTGTGGTCATAAAACCTACTGTAATACTGAACTACCAGTTGTAATGTTTTCCCAATTAATTCACTATTATCATATAACCATTACCCACAGCTAATACATGTTACAATTTTGGCAATTGTAAATTCTTAGCTTCACAAATATGGGCTCAGGTAGGTCATTTAAAATTCATTGAATGTATTTAATGTTCTTTGCTATGATAATATTAAACACACATTACTACGTATTTCAGATCCAAATCAGGGTGAGTAAACCGACTGAGTTTTAGAACGCTTGTATATTCTCGATTCCTTTGAAATCGGAATCCATGCTTATAAAAGTATAATGTCCAACCTGAAGTCTTTAGTAAAGACCTTTTCCTATTAGACCGAATGTTCCAAATGTGTCGTTAAATTCCTTCATCAAAAATGCACACCCTTTCTCTTTGGCTCAAGCCTACAGGACATTCCAAATTCCATAGCACCTTACCATCTCCCGCCTGCTACCGACCACGGTCAGGCTGCTGGTGCTCCCTTGCACCGGCCAGCACAGGTGGTCCTTCCTCCTACCCCCAACACCCCCACCATCTTTCCTGTCCTGGACAGAAAAACCGGCTGAGGTCGGTGCCTGTGTCCAAGACAGGCGTGTGCTACAACAGCTTGCTCTGAATGTGCACGTTAAACAATCCTCCTTCTTCTTTAGTAAAGTCTTGCAGCTTGAACAACATGCTGTCTGCATGTGTGAGGCTTTGTTGAAGGTTTAATCGAATCGGACATTAAAATTTTTTAAGCATGAGTTCTGTATGACCATATATTTACATTTCTCTTAATTTTTTCTGCTAGAAACATCTCATATTACCACAGTTTGTGTCCATAAGAACTTTCTTTCATAAGATGGTTAAGCGTTCACTTGGTTCGCGGACGGTCTAGGATCGGCAGACCCATTGGGCTATTTCTCATTCCAGCCAGTGCTCCACAACAAAGGCTGTAGTATGTACCATCCTGTCTGTCGGATGGTGCATATAAAAGATCCCTTGCTGCTAATTAAAAAGTGTATCCATTGAATGGTTGCAGCAGTGGTGTATTCTCATTCCAGCCAGTGCACCATGACTGTTATATCACAGGCCATGGTACGTACTATCCTGTCTGTGGGATGGTGCATATAAAAGATCCCTTGCTACTAATGGAAAAATACAGCGAGTTTTCTCTCTAAAGACTATATGTCAAAATCACCAAAAGTTTGACATCCAATAGCTGATGATTAGTAAATCAACACTGATTTAATATTCATTGGCTATTGGATGTCAAACTTTTATTAATTCTGACATTGTCTTACAGAGGAAACCCTGCTACATTTTTCCGTTAGTAGTAAGGGATCTTTTATATGCACCATCCCACAGACAGGATAGCACATACCACGGTCTTTGGGAAAGTGCATTTAAAAGATCCCTTACTGCTAATGGAAAAATGTAGCGGGTTTCCTCTAAGATGATGAATAAAAAAAAATAATGTACTCTAGTGGTGTCGTTAAACAAAAACAAATGTTTTTCATTAATAACAATCATTAACAATGACTCTGCATAATTTTCCACTGACAATCAATAACAATTTAGTTTTAGCTGTGAAAGTTAACAATAGCCACTAACAAATAATTCTGATTAATTCAATTATTAGCAAATAACATTTTAACAACAATTGTCGTCATTTTTGTGTGAATTTAATGATATATCCCATTTGACGTAATGATGACGTCATTTTCCGAGATTTATCATTTTCTAAGATTTATCATTTTGTGAGATTTATCATTTTCTGAGAATTGTCAAAGAATAACATTCAGGTTTTTGGTGATGTCCATTCAAAATAAGCAGGCACATTTGCAGGGTGTGGAGTGTGTGTGGGGGTGGGGTGTGTGTGGGGTGATGGTGGTTTGTGTGTGATGTGTGTCTGTGAGTGTGTGTGTCCATGTGCGTGTTTGTGTGTGTGTGTCCATGTGCATGTTTGTGTGTGTGTGTCCGTGTGCATGTTTATGTGTGTGGGGTGATGGTGGTGGTTGTGTGTGTGTGTGTGTGTGTATGTGTATGTAATGTATGTGTGTGTGTATGTAATGTGTGTGTGTGTGTGTATGTAATGTATGTATGTGTATATATGTAATGTGTGTGTGTATATATGTAATGTATGTATGTGTATATATGTAATGTATGTGTGTGTATATGTAATGTATGTGTGTGTGTATATATATATATATATATGTAATGTATGTATGTGTATATATGTAATGTATGTATGTGTATATATGTAATGTATGTGTGTGTGTGTATATGTAATGTATGTTTGTGTATATATGTAATGTATGTATGTGTGTGTATATGTAATGTATGTGTGTGTGTGTATATGTAATGTATGTATGTGTGTGTGTGTGTGTATATATATATATGTAATGTGTGTGTGTATATATATATGTGTGTGTGTGTATATGTAATGTATGTGTGTATGTGTGCGTGTGTGTGTATATATGCAATGTGTGTATGTATGTATGTATGTGTATGTATGTATGTATGTATGTATGTGTGTATATATGTATGTGTGTGTATGTATGTATGTGTGTGTGTATGTAATGTATGTGTGTATATGTAATGTATGTATGTGACATGTGTGTATGTGTGTGTATGTAATGTATGTATGCATATGTGTATATATGTAATGTATGTATATATGTAATGTGTGTGTGTGTGTGTGTGTGTGTGTGTGTGTCTATATGTAATGTATGTGTATGTGTATATATGTAATATATGTATGTGTGTGTGTATATATATATATATATATATATATGTAATGTATGTGTGTGTATTTGTGGGTGGATGGGTAGGTGGGGGTCTTTGGGTGTTGAAACCCACTCCTGCTCAAGACATTTTTCTTCTTTTTCTTGTATATTTTCCCTGGGAGTATGACTTGATCACCCCTATAAAGCACAGTCCAGACCCCCACCCCCCACCCGATAAAATTCCTGCACACAAGCCTAATAAGAGTTGATTGTAAATTGTGCTACAGGGAAAGTTTG
>NC_054711.1:40744929-40793049 GCF_016097555.1 Gigantopelta aegis | reverse complement strand
GGGCTATTTCTCATTTGAGCCAATAAAAGGCTGTGGTATGTGCTATCGTGTCTGTGGGATGGTTCATATAAAAGATCCCTTGCTATTATTGGAAAAAAAAGTAGTGACATTTCTCTTTGAGGGGTCTGTAGGTTTTGTCTCCGTCTGTCTGTCTTTCTGTCCATCTGTCTGTCTATCTGTCTGTCCATCTGTCTGTCTATCTGTCTGTCTTTCTGTCCATCTGTCTGTCTTTCTGTCCATCTGTCTGTCTATCTGCCAGCCTGCCTGTCTGCTAATTTGTCCTTGCTGTCAATATTAATATTTAGCAAGTTTCCTATGAAGACTATACTTGGGATCGATCCCTGTCAGTGGGCCCATTGGGCTATTTCTTGTTTAAGCCAATGCACCATGACTGGTATATAAAAGGTCATGGTATATGCTATCCTGTCTGTGGGAAGATCATATAAACGATTCCTTGCTATTATTGGAAAAAGTAGTGGGTTTTCTCTTTCAGACTATATGTCAGAATTACCAAATGTTTAATATCCAATAGCCAATGATTAATAAATCAATGTGCTCTAGTGGTGTCGTTAAACAAAACAAACTTCAACTTTAACCTTTTCAATCTTCTCCTATCTACAAATGAATAATAACATACCACAATACAAAACAGTTACACACCAAAATGATGCAGTGTAAACAAGCTATATATTGAAAAACATTTAAATAAACAAGTTAAAGGAACATTCCTGAGTTTGCTGCAATATTTAAGATGTTATCAACTAACAGAGCAACAAATTTTAATTACATATCAAATATATTTTTCTGCATAAAATATTACTGGCTGTATATTAAACATGTTTCTGATCATTCTAATATTCGTAAGGTTAAATTTCATTTTATTTCCTAAAATATTTTGTTTCATAGGTACGAAATTATTTGAAGAAAAAATCCAGTTTGGGCTTCTTATAAATATTAAGACAACCAGAAACACATTGAATATACAGACACTGATATTCTAAACAAGAAAATGTATTTAATATGTAAGTTTAATCGTAGAAATATTTTATTAGTCGGAAACATCTTACAGTGAAGCAAACTTGGGAATGTCCCTTTAACTAAACAATCTAATAAATGTCAAGGAATACAAGAAACAAAGAATTACATAGAAATAGTTTACATTTTGTAAATCAGTGAATTAAGAATGACTTTTATAACCATGCAGAAAAACATAACCAAAAACTCTACGGCTAATATCAAACTATTTGTAAACTAACTGCTAGCAACACAGACTGAATTTTGAACACAATATTTCTAGCTATTATACATACTTGTAGTACAGGGCCGTACCTTGATCAAAATCCTGGGGGGTGGGGTTGGGAGTGGGGGGGGGGGTACTACTTTTTATAAACAAATGAAACACTAGACAAATGAAACCCGGAGATGTGTATGCTATTTTCTGGAGTAAAAAAAAGAAAAAAAAGTAAAATTCTCAGAGGGGCAACTGCACCCCCCCTACCCCCCTCTGCCCCCCCACCTCACCCCCCAGAGGGTACGGCCCTGTAGTATATCAAGAGAACTTTATTTATTTTTAAATAAAAAATTAGTGTAACAAGATATACAAACCATCCATTTTACTGTCTGCAGTTAAATAAAGAATTTTAAAATTATACATATTACTCGTTTAACTTCATACAATCAAATAAAAGCTTCTTTTTTTTTTTTCATAAAGCAAGAAATTACGCATCTGCTTCTACATAGATACGGTTTTATAATGTAATCGGTTGCAAAACAGGCCTGTCATGGCCACATGTTCTGAACTGACGTGACCCCCATCTCATGTTTAACAAGAAGAAAGCCTTGTTAAAAACGTTTGCTTGCTACAGCTACCAAATACAAGGTGGGTTTTTTCAAAAACATATAAAACATTATAATATTGTAGCTTTATTTATATCAGTAATAGTGAGAAATAGAAACCCACCATTTTAAAAACATTATTATTCCATTTGTCACACTCTCCATCAAGAAAATAAATATTGTAGTAAATTACGGTCAACTTACTATTACAGGGAAATCGGTATAAACTGGATCACACATACAGTGAAACCGGTATAAACCGGATCAAGTCAGAGACCAAATATTTATCCCATTTAGATGGCATTTGGTGTTTAGAGGGTCACATTTTCGAATTCAGAAAATTTGGGACTATGAAACGTGGACCGTTTTGACAGGATTCCATTTAAATGAGGGGCTAGCTGGTTTAGACAAGGTTTCACTGTAACAGCGATGGTGGAAAATAGAAACCTGTCATTGTAAAAAACATTATAACTCCCAGAGCTTCTAGAATTTTATAAAAATCCACTAGCCATGGGATCAGTGATTTACAAAAGTTACTAGCCATGATTAAAAATTCACTAGCCCTACTTTAATAAATACACTCAGATACATGTATGTCACCTAAAGAGGGTAAAGTAAAGTTTGTTTTGTTTAACGACGCCACTAGAGCACATTGATTTTTTTATCTTATCATCGGCTATTGAACGTCAAACATATGGTCATTCTGACACTGTTTTTAGAGGAAACCCGCTGTCGCCACATAGGCTACTCTTTTACGACAGGCAGCAAGGGATCTTTAATTTACGCTTCCCACAGGCAGGATAGCACAAACCATGGCCTTTGTTGAACCAGTTATGGATCACTGGTCGGTGCAAGTGGTTTACACCTACCCATTGAGCCTTGCGGAGCACTCACTCAGGGTTTGGAGTCGGTATCTGGATTAAAAATCCCATGCCTCGACTGGGATCCCAACCCAGTACCTACCAGCCTGTAGATCGATGGCCTAACCACAACGCCGCCGAGGCCGGTCCCCTAAAGAGGGAGATAGAGTTTAAAAACCCTTCGATTTGAGTAGGTGGGTGGGGCAGGAAAGTCATATTTACAAGACAGACATAAATGCAGCATTTTACAATTTTATTTTTTACTAGCCCAACATTGAATATCACTAGCCATGAGAGTGGGGCTACCATAATCTGGAAGCCCTGTCTGGCATGGCAATATTAGTTATTTACTAGCCCAACATTGAATATCACTAGCCATGGGAGTGGGGCTACCATAATCTAGAAGCCCTGTCTGGCATGGCAATAGTAGTTATTTACTAGCCCAACAATGAATATCACTAGCCATGGGAGTGGGGCTACCATAATCTAGAAGCCCTGTCTGGCATGGCAATAGTAGTTATTTACTAGCCCAACACTGAATATCACTAGCCATGGGAGTGGGGCTACCATAATCTAGAAGCCCTGTCGGGCATGGCAATAGTAGTTATTTACTAGCCCAACATTGAATATCACTAGCCATGGGAGTGGGGCTACCATAATCTAGAAGCCCTGTCTGGCATGGCAATAGTAGTTATTTACTAGCCCAACACTGAATATCACTAGCCATGGGAGTGGGGCTACCATAATCTAGAAGCCCTGTCTGCCATGGCAATAGTAGTTATTTACTAGCCCAACACTGAATATCACTAGCCATGGGAGTGGGGCTACCATAATCTAGAAGCCCTGTCGGGCATGGCAATAGTAGTTATTTACTAGCCCAACACTGAATATCACTAGCCATGGGAGTGGGGCTACCATAATCTAGAAGCCCTATCGGGCATGGCAATAGTAGTTATTTACTAGCCCAACACTGAATATCACTAGCCATGGGAGTGGGGCTACCATAATCTAGAAGCCATGTCGGGCATGGCAATAGTAGTTATTTACTAGCCCAACACTGAATATCACTAGCCATGGGAGTGGGGCTACCATAATCTAGAAGCCCTGTCTGGCATGGCAATAGTAGTTATTTACTAGCCCAACACTGAATATCACTAGCCATGGGAGTGGGGCTACCACAATCTAGAAGCCCTGTCGGGCATGGCAATAGTAGTTATTTACTAGCCCAACACTGAATATCACTAGCCATGGGAGTGGGGCTACCACAATCTAGAAGCCCTGTCGGGCATGACAATAGTAGTTACTTACTATCCCAACACTGAATATCACTAGCCATGGGAGTGGGGCTACCACAATCTAGAAGCCCTGTCGGGCATGGCAATAGTAGTTATTTACTAGCCCAACACTGAATATCACTAGCCATGGGAGTGGGGATACCATAATCTAGAAGCCCTGTCGGGCATGGCAATAGTAGTTATTTACTAGCCCAACACTGAATATCACTAGCCATGGGAGTGGGGCTACCACAATCTAGAAGCCCTATTAAAAATCCATATCCCAAACTCTCTGTCAATTGCATAAATATTGTAGTAATCTAAGGCACTCTTACTTGTAACGGTGACAGTGAAATATTTGGTACATTTGCCGAGTTCGCTGAGAGCAATGCACATGTACTGTCCAGACTGAGTGGTGGTGAGGTTGAACAATGTAATGCTGTGTCGATCGGCCTCGTTCTGAACGTCGAAATCTTCGGAATCCTCCAGCTGTATCACGTCCTTGTCCTCGTAATACCAAAATACATCTAAACACAGAGAGAAAGAAAACAATAAAATTAAATTATTTAGACAACAAGTATTCTGAGAGTTCTGCTACAGCAATACTGTAGATCCTGAAATTAAAGGCATATTGTCACAGACCACTGACCTATTTAATGGTCTAACAAAGTATTACCTGAACAAAAATAATTTGATTTGTCCCTAAATGTACTTTATTCAACCATCTTCATAACCACCATACTCCATTTATTAATGACATTTTGTAAAAATAATTGAATTATGGCAATGGTCCATAATTCAAAAACTAAAATTGCCAAGAGGGTTGACATGGATATAATTCCATTATGGTTCATTTAAGGTGATGTGATAGCTAGATTTGGTTTTCAACAATTAATGTAATTTTTATTTATTATCCATTTTTAGAGAAATAAGGTCCTTAAATCCATGACAGTATGCCTTTAACGCGTCCCTAAATGAATGCGAGTTTCGGTTGGCAGACTAAAATGCGACACATGAAATTAATGTGAGTGGCCTCCCTTTGAAATATTACTTTTCTAACAACATACACCTGTGTACTTTTCGGTTAAATCCGAGTTAAAGGTCTCTTCAATGAGATCAACTTACTAACATGTCTGTGTACACACATCAATTAACCTGTTTAGAGTCCATAGTATTTGGGGTTTTTGGTGAGATCAACTCAAAGCATATTTGTGCAATAATTTACATAAATCTGGCTAAACATTAGCATATATGAACCATTACAACTGTATCTTCCTTATCTTTGAATGGCGATTTCAAAGTCATAACGAAAGAACAATTCACAAAGTGGTATGCAGACAACGTTACAGTGAACTTGAACAATAAAAACAAAGAAATGAATCGTGTCGGCTTTTGGCAGGGTGGTAAAAAGACTGCAATCGTCACCTGTGGCTGGTATCTTGCTGGACTATAAGGCAATTAGTGTGTCTCGACGATGAGGAATTGTTTTCCAGTTGTGTTTTATAAATATATTAGAATTATAATCTTTCTTTTTGGGGTTTGTTTTTTAATAATGTCGGACAGACAAAACATAGAAATAAATGCATCACATCATTAATGCGAATAACACAAACTCACATTTTTCCTGTTAATATTATGATCGCATTAATTTCAAGATCTACAGGTAGTACTAAACCAAATAACTTCCGGCTGGGTCAAAGTGCGAAGTGCACCGAACTTTTGATAGAGAAGTGAACACCACAAGTCCTGTGATTGGTTATAAATGTGAGTGTGTTGGTTGTAAAAAATAATAGTTTCATCTGGGTAAAAAAAAATGGCAATTTTATTTCATCTAGTACCAATGTGTCAAGTAGCCTTGTGCTTGAAACATGTATGGGGTACCTGTAAAAAAAAGTACTCGAATTTTGTGCGAAACTAGGATAGTCATAGACACTACCCGTTATCTCAGAAACGAGCAGCTTGACCCCCATTTTTTTCTGATTCATTTTAAGTGTAAGGGGTGGTAGTATTTATATCCGTGGCGTTTATGTCGGTTGATACGTTGCAGGTAGGAGTTTTAGCCACATATGTTACTATTGTCGTCTATGGGATTTGATTTGGTAGTATACACCCTACAGTATACGTCCACTACTGGGCCCAACAAACGTTTGTATCTTCTAAGTTCAAGGGTCATAAAACCATAATTAATGATACAGGAATTATACAAGAATCCTGTAGAAATGTTAAATGCCTGTCACCTACAATAAATGTTTTGTGGTGCACTGTAATGAACTTTCATATAGTAGGTGAACTATAAACCAAGTTTCAATGATCTAGGAATTAACAGTTGGTGAGAAAGTGATCTGAATGTGAAAAAACTTCAACGTTAAATCCTTAAAGTAAATATTGATGCTCTTGCCACTGCTGGTGCAGTCGGAAACATAAAGGCGAAACAACGATTAATAAATCACTTTATCGTCCATTAAAGGCTTTTGTAGGAGATATCGCTAGCACTATAATTTGCGATATCTCCTGCGATATTCTCTGCAGGAGATATCGCTTCTTACAATCTTGATTGGTCAAATTTTAATCACAAGACAATGTTTTGTTACGTCACTGTGTTTGTTTCAGCGCTAAACCTACCATTAGTGACGTCACGCCACTGCCGTCCTGCTAGTTAACAAGTCTACCGCTGACATTCACCCCACATTACTGACATTGTTTACAACTGTCACAAATGAAAAGAATGATAATGGATGATAAAAAGAATGATAATGGATGATAAAAAGAATACCCTCCTCGTGTCTTGTGATATAATAATTTATATACAGGACAGCTTCAGTGGTTCTCCCCCCACTACCATGCTACTTAACTCTGTACTAACAAAACCCTTACCAATGGGGGGTGTTCCAGCCACTGTACAGGACAACTTCAATGGTTCTCCCTCCACTACCGTGCTACTTAACTCTGTACTAATAAAACCCTTACCAATGGGGGGTGTTCCAGCCACTGTACAGGACAACTTCAGTGGTTCTCCCCCACCCCCTACCATGCTATTTAACTCTGTACTAATAAAACCCTTACCAATGGGGGGTGTTCCAGCCACTGTACAGGACAACTTCAGTGGTTATCCCTCCCCCCCCCCCCCTGCTACTGTGCTACTTAACTCTGTACTAATAAAACCCTTACCAATGGGGGGTGTTCCAACCACTGTACAGGACAACTTCAGTGGTTCTCCACTCCCCCCACTACCGTGCTACTTAACTCTGTACTAATAAAACCCTTACCAATGGGGGGTGTTCCAGCCACTGTACAGGACAACTTCTGTGGTTCTCCCCACCCCCTACCATGCTATTTAACTCTGTACTAATAAAACCCTTACCAATGGGGGGTGTTTCAGCCACTGTACAGGACAACTTCAATGGTTCTCCCTCCACTACCATGCTACTTAACTCTGTACTAATAAAACCCTTATCAATGGGGGGTGTTCCAGCCACTGTACAGGACAACTTCAGTGGTTCTCCCCCACCCCCTACCATGCTATTTAACTCTGTACTAATAAAACCCTTACAAATGGGGGGTGTTCCAGCCACTGTACAGGACAACTTCAGTGGTTCTCCCTCCCCCCCCTGCTACCGTGCTACTTAACTCTGTACTAATAAAACCCTTACCAATGGGGGGTGTTCCAGCCACTGTACAGGACAGCTTCAGTGGTTCTCCCTCCCCCCCCTGCTACCGTGCTACTTAACTCTGTACTAATAAAACCCTTACCAATGGGGGGTGTTCCAGCCACTGTACAGGACAACTTCAGTGGTTCTCCACTCCCCCTACTACTGTGCTACTTAACTCTGTACTAATAAAACCCTTACCAATGGGGGGTGTTCCAGCCACTGTACAGGACAACTTCAGTGGTTCTCCCTCCACTACCGTGCTACTTTCCGGCAGAACCACGAACCTGGGATCATCATTCTCCGCCTGTATCAGTGTCTCTACCAGTTTAACCGTCTCTGACTCTCTCCCGGTCTCGCTGGACTTCTGCAGAATTGACTCGACGCGCCGCTTGTATGTCGAGCTGCTGGATCGATCTGCTTCGAGGTCCGAGTCGGACTGCACAGAAGACGAGTGTTTGCGAGAAATGCGTGCCAGCTCCTCCGAGGTTTTCGCGTAGAATGTGTTTTCGTCATCGCTGAGGTCGTCTGTGCTCTTGGTCTCGGTGTCAGACAGGTCAGAAAGCTGGTCAGCATCTCTGAAAGAGAAAGAAAGAAAGGAATGTTTTATTTAACGATGCACTCAACACATTTTATTTACGGCTATATGACGTCAGACATATGGACCATGCAAGTATTGAGAGAGGAAACCCGCTGTCGCCACTTCATGGGCTACTTTTTTCGATTAGCAGCAAGGGATCTTTTATATGCACCATCCCACAGACATGATAGTACATACCACGGCATTTGATATGCCAGTCATGGTGTACTGGCTGGAACGACCATGGATGGATGGATGGATGCATGGATGGATGGATGGATGGATGGATGGATGGATGGATGGATGGATGCATGGATGGATGGATGCATGGATGGATGGATGGATGGATGGATGGATGGATGGATGGATGGATGGATGAATGGATGGATGGATGGGTGGATGAATGGATGGATGGATGAATGGATGGATGAATGGATGAATGAATGGATGAATGAATGGATGAATGAATGAATGGATGAATGAATGAATGGACTGATTACTGACATGAATGAATGAATGATTGAATAAATGAATGAATGAATGAATGAATGTTTAATGACAACCCAGAGAATGAATGAACAAACTAATGCACTGATGACCAGATGGAAGAATGAATGAATAAATAAATGAATGAATGATTGAATGAATGAATGTTTAACGACATCCCAGAGAATTAATGTTTGAATAAATGAATAAATAAATGAATGAATGAATGAATGATTGAATGAATGATTGAATGAATGAATGTTTAATGACATCCCAGAGAATGAATGTTTGAATGAATGAATGAATGAATGAATGTTTAACAACAATACTAGCACAAAGAATATCGACTATTTGGGTATCAAACAAAGGTAATTATCAGAACATAAATAAACTGATGACCAAAGATTAATTCAAGTTTTTAACAGACAGACAGACAGACAGACACACACACAACAAGCTCCTTGCCTGTTTCCGACTTTCGGCACGTAATTATCCTCTGGGTTGGGCACCATCATGTAGAGAGGCTTGTCCGTGTCATGCCCGATCCTCCGCTTCCCGCAGTTATCATACGGTGACAGCGCTCCTTTAAACACCCAGTTCTCCCCCCACCTCTTCTCGCCCCCTCCCTCCTCCTCCTCCCCCTCCACCACAGCATCATCCTCCAACTCCTCCTCGGTCTCCTCGGGGATTGATGCCAGATTCATCGACAGCAGGTCGGGGTCGATCTCGTGTGAAGTGAAGTCGATGTTGTCGAACTGTGAGAAGTCTGGGAGCGGCGGTGAGGTGTGCGAGGAGCTGTACACACGGTCGAAGCTGGAGCAGCGTGTGTGGAAGTCGTCCACCTGTTCGTCCTTGTCGCCGAGGTGGACGCGCTCCACCGGGTCCTCGCAGATAGGGCTCAGCGCTGTCTCCTCGACGATGACATCGCGTGGGACCGGAGACCGACGGGTTTGGGTCTGTCGGACGAAATCACGAAGCTCCTCGAAGTCCCGCAGGATGTCACTGGAAGAGTCGACTTCGTCCTCCTCGGAGCGGATCTCGTAGTTTCCGAGGTTGTTAGGCAGACGACCTTTTGGGTTCGTGTATCTGTGGGTCTGGTCCTTTTGGTGGCCTTCAAGAAGCTGGAAACAAATAAAATGAAAAATTGTTAATTGAAGAATATTTTTGATACTAAAATATATACGGGCTGGGACATAGCCTGATGTGCAGTTGGGCTATTTCCCGTCTAGGATCGATCTCCGTCAGTTGGCCCACTGGGCTATTTCCCATCTAGGATCGATCTCCGTCAGTTGGCCCACTGGGCTATTTCCCAATGCACCACGACTAGTATATCAAAGGTCATGGTATGTGCCATCTTGTCTGTGGGACGGTTCATATAAAAGATCCCTTGCTACTAATGAAAAAATGTAGCAGGTTTCCTCTCTAAGACTACATGTCAAAAATTACCAAATGTTTGACATCCAATAGCCGATGATTAATAAATCAATGTGCTCTAGTGGTGTCGTTAGCAAAGTTAAAAATAATAATAAAAATGTATACAAAAACATACAAGTCTAAATTTATAATGCCTGTTTTTCTTAAATACTGGGCCCAGTAAAACAAAGCACTCGTAACACTTACATAATGCATGGTGTACGTCTGATGTAAGTGTTACGAGTGCTTTGTGTTACCGGGCCCAGTAAAACAAAGGACTCATAACACTTACATAATGCATGGTGTACGTCTGATGTAAGTGTTACGAGTGCTTTATGTTACAGGGGCCCAGTAAAACAAAGCACTCGTAACACTTACATAATGCATGGTGTACGTCTGATGTAAGTGTTACGAGTGCTTTGTGTTACAGGGACCCGGTAAAACACTTACATAATGCACTGTTACGAGTGCTTTATGTTACCGGGCCCAGTAAAACAAAGCACTCGTAACACTTACATAATGCATGGTGTACGTCTGATGTAAGTGTTACGAGTGCTTTATGTTACAGGGCCCGGTAAAACAAAGCACTCGTAACACTTACATAATGCATGGTGTACGTCTGATGTAAGTGTTACGAGTGCTTTATGTTACAGGGCCCGGTAAAACAAAGCACTCGTAACACTTACATAATGCATGGTGTACGTCTGATGTAAGTGTTACGAGGCCCAGGGCCCGGTAAAACAAAGCACTCGTAACACTTACATAATGCATGGTGTACGTCTGATGTAAGTGTTACGAGTGCTTTGTGTTACAGGGCCCGGTAAAACAAAGGACTCGTAACACTTACATAATGCATGGTGTACGTCTGATGTAAGTGTTACGAGTGCTTTGTGTTACCGGGCCCGGTAAAACAAAGGACTCGTAAACACTTACATAATGCATGGTGTACGTCTGATGTAAGTGTTACGAGTGCTTTATGTTACAGGGCCCGGTAAAACAAAGGACTCGTAAACAACATAATGCACTCGTGTAAGTGTTACACTTTACATAATGCATGGTGTACGTCTGATGTAAGTGTTACGAGTGCTTTATGTTACGGGGCCCGGTAAAACAAAGGACTTGTAACACTTACATAATGCATGGTGTACGTCTGATGTAAGTGTTACGAGTGCTTTGTGTTACCGGGCCCAGTAAAACAAAGGACTCATAACACTTACATAATGCATGGTGTACATCTGATGTAAGTGTTACGAGTGCTTTGTGTTACAGGGGCCCGGTAAAACAAAGGACTCATAACACTTACATAATGCATGGTGTACGTCTGATGTAAGTGTTACGAGTGTTTTGTGTTACAGGGCCCGGTAAAACAAAGCACTCGTAACACTTACATAATGCATGGTGTACGTCTGATGTAAGTGTTATGAGTGCTTTATGTTACCGGGCCCAGGACTTTAAGAATCATGAATGCATGTAGTAAATCAAAAACAGCCTTTGTAAATTGGGCCCATAAGTTCTGGAGTTAAGATGTTTATGGCATGTTAATTGACTGAATTATTGAATTTTTTTTAAATGCTCGGACAGGACTTAACATAGGCTCAATATTTTGAGGCATTCCGAAAAAAAGAAAAGAGTTTCAAACAAATTAATATATCTCCTAAGTTCAATGGCCAATAACTCTGTCAAAAATGAAAGTCAAGTTATGTAAGTGAAACTTTACCTGTATCAGTACTTATATGTGTCAGACAGACAGACAGACAGACAGACAAACAGGCAAGACAGACAGACAGACAAACAGACAAGACAGACAGACAGACAGACAGACAGACAGACAGACAGACAGTCAGACAGACAGACAGACAGACAGACAAGACAGACAAGACAGACAAGACAGACAAGACAGACAGACAGATAGACAGACAAGACAGACAGACAAACAGACAAGACACAGACAAACAGACAACACAGACAGACAATACAGAGAGACAGACAAGACAGACAGACACCCAGACAGACAATACAGAGAGAGAGAGACAGACAAACAGAGAGACAGACAGACAGACAAGACAGACAGACAAGACACACAAACAGACAAGACAGACACACAGACAGGCAGACAGACAGACAGACACCCAGACAGACAGACAAGACAGACAAAACAGACAGACAGACAAAAAAAATCAGAGATGAAACGTGTAGTCCTGTCTGGATTAACAGACAGGGGACTAAAACTAGCTGCTAGAAAACCTCAATGAACCATAAAGCTGTCTAACATTTATTGACTTCAGGTGTAACAGGTTTAACAAGAGGTAACTCCATTGCCCAGGTCACTTCAAGCAAACAAAGAGCTGCTATGGCTACAATTAATGCTTGAGAGATAGGGGTCATAAAGAGATGCACCTCCTACAGAAACAGGGAAATGAATAACCCACTTTTAATTGACACGGTGACCTTAAATCAAGTAAAAAAGTTTTAACTTAAAGAACGCATTTGTACAGTGTAATTGTACTGTTAAAAAAGTTTTAACTTAAAGAACGCATGTGTACAGTGTAATTGTACTGTTAAAAATGTTTTAACTTAAAGAACGCATCTGTACAGTGTAATTGTACTGTTAAAAAATTTTTAACTTAAAGAACGCATCTGTACAGTGTAATTGTACTGTTAAAAATGTTTTAACTTAAAGAACGCATCTGTACAGTGTAATTGTACTGTTAAAACAGTTTTAAAGAACGCATCTACAGTGTAATTGTACTGTTAAAACAGTTTTAACTTAAAGAACGCATCTGTACAGTGTAATTGTACTGTTAAAAAGGTTTTAACTTAAAGAACGCATCTGTACAGTGTAATTGTACTGTTAAAAATGTTTTAACTTAAAGAACGCATCTGTACAGTGTAATTGTACTGTTAAAAATTTTAACTTAAAGAACGCATCTGTACAGTGTAATTGTACTGTTAAAAATGTTTTAACTTAAAGAACGCATCTGTACAGTGTAATTGTACTGTTAAAAATGTTTGAACTTAAAGAACGCATCTGTACAGTGTAATTGTACTGTTAAAAAGGTTTGTTTTGTTTAACGACAACACTTGAGCACATTGATTTATTAATCATCGGCTATTGGATGTCAAACATATGGTAATTTTGACAGTCTTAGAGAGGAAACCTGCTATATTTTGTTCCATTAGTAGTAAGGGATCTTTTTTATGCACCATCCCACAGACAGGATACCACATACCATGGCCTTTGATATACCAGTTGTGATACACTGGCCACAACGAGAAATAGCCCAATGGGTCCACTAACAGGAATCGATCCCTGTACCATTGAATGTCAAACATTTATATGTAGTCTAAGGGATGGGGGGCGGGACGTAGCCCAGTGGTAAAGCATTCGCTTGATGCGCGGTCGGTCTAGGATCGATCCCCGTCTGTGGACCCATTGGGCTATTTCTCGTTCCAGCCAGTGCTCCACAACTGGTGAAACAAAGGCTGTGGTATGTACTATCCTGTCTGTGGGAAGGTGCATATAAAAGATCCCTTGCTGCTAATCGAAAAGAGTAGCCCATGAAGTGGCAACCACAGGTTTCCTCTCTCAATATCTGTGTGGTCCTTAACCATATGTCTGACGCCATATAACCATAAATAAAATGTGTTGAGTGCGTCGTTAAATAAAACATTTCATTCCTTCTAAGAGGTGCTTTGATCCTACTAATTAAGTACCTCAGGCGAACATTCAACCGACTCAGCCAGATCACACTTCTCTACAATTATTGCTTGACTATTAAAAAAAAGACATGATTAGAGGACACTGAATCATTAATCATCGGCTATTGGATGTCAAACATTTGGTAATTCTGACACAGCAAGCAAGGGATCTTTTATATGTAATTTCCCACAGACAGGAAAGCACATACTATGACCGCTGACAGGGCCGGATTTAGACCTGGGGGGGGGGGGGCACTTCAGGTTCGGGAGACCCTCAACACAGAAATTAAATTACATGACAAATAAAACAAATGAACTAATTTTATCATTATTACAACTTTTTTTTATAAAGGAAGTCCTTAGTCTGGGGGGCCCCTCTGGCAATTGGGCCCGGGGCAATTCCCCCTTTGCCCCCCCCCCCCCAATAAACCCGGCACTGGTCCATTGACCAGTTGTAGTGCACTGGTTGGAATGAGAAAAAAAAACAATCAGCTGAATGGATCCACCGAAGTGGTTCGATCCTGCGACACAAGGACCGTAAGCGAGCACTCAATTAACCGACTGAGCTCAGGACTTCTAGAATTTCTATGAAATCCACTAGCCAAGGGATCAGTGATATTTAAAATTTACTAGCCAAGATTAAACATTCACTAGCTTTACTTTAAGTTAATACAATTTTACTAAATAATAGTAATAATGCAATATGTTACCTAAAGAGGGAGATAAGAGCTTAAAAACACTGACAATGGGGGTTGGGGTGAGGGCAGGATATTCATATTTACAAAATAGACTTAACGGCAACATTTGACCCAAATAAAATTCACTAGCCGTTGGGCATGGCAATAGTAGTTATTTACTAGCCCAATATAGAATATCACTAGCCGTGGGAGTGGGGATACCATAATCTAGAAGCCCTGTCTGGCATGGCAATAGTAGTTATTTACTAGCCCAATATAGAATATCACTAGCCGTGGGAGTGGGGCTACCATAATCTAGAAGCCCTGGCTGGCATGGCAATAGTAGTTATTTACTAGCCCAACATTGAATACCACTAGCCATGGGAGTGGGGCTACCATAATCTAGAAGACCTGTCTGAAATGGTGATATTAGTTATTTACTAGCCCAACATTGAATAGCACAAGCCATGGGAGTGGGGCTACCATAATCTAGAAGTCCTGTCTCGCATGGCAATAGTAGTTATTTACTAGCCCAACATAGAATATCACTAGCCATGGGAGTGGGGCTACCATAATCTAGAAGTCCTGTCTCGCATGGCAATAGTAGTTATTTACTATCCCAACATAGAATATCACTAGCCATGGGAGTGGGGCTACCATAATCTAGAAGCCCTGGCTGGCATGGCAATAGTAGTTATTTACTAGCCCAACATAGAATATCACTAGCTATGGGAGGGTGGCTACCATAATCTAGAAGCCCTGTCTGGCATGGCAATAGTAGTTATTTACTAATCCAACATTGAATATCACTAGCTATGGGAGTGGGGCTACCATAATCTAGAAGCCCTGGCTGGCATGGCAATAGTAGTTATTTACTAGCCCAACATAGAATATCACTAGCCATGGGAGTGGGGCTACCATAATCTAGAAGCCCTGTCTGGCATGGCAATAGTAGTTATTTACTAGCCCAACATAGAATATCACTAGCCGTGGGAGTGGGGCTACCATAATCTAGAAGCCCTGTCTGGCATAGCAATAGTAGTTATTTACTAGCCCAACATAGAATATCACTAGCCATGGGAGTGGGGCTACCATTATCTAGAAGCCCTGTCTGGCATGGCAATAGTAGATATTTACTAGCCCAAAACTAAATATCACTAGCCATGGGAGTGGGGCTACCATAATCTAGAAGCCCTGTCTGGCATGGCAATAGTAGTTATTTACTAGCCCAACATAGAATATCACTAGCCATGGGAGTGGGGCTACCATAATCTAGAAGCCCTGTCTGGCATGGCAATAGTAGTTATTTACTAGCCCAACATAGAATATCACTAGCCGTGGGAGTGGGGCTACCATAATCTAGAAGCCCTGTCTGGCATGGCAATAGTAGTTATTTACTAGCCCAACATAGAATATCACTAGCCATGGGAGTGGGGCTACCATTATCTAGAAGCCCTGTCTGGCATGGCAATAGTAGATATTTACTAGCCCAAAACTAAATATCACTAGCCATGGGAGTGGGGCTACCATAATCTAGAAGCCCTGTCTGGCATGGCAATAGTAGTTATTTACTAGCCCAACATTGAATATCACTAGCCATGGGAGTGGGGCTACCATAATCTAGAAGCCCTGTCTGGCATGGCAATAGTAGTTATTTACTAGCCCAACATAGAATATCGCTAGCCATGGAAGTGGGGCTACCATAATCTAGAAGCCCTGTCTGGCATAGCAATAGTAGTTATTTACTAGCCCAACATTGAATGTCACTAGCCGTGGGAGTGGGGCTACCATAATCTAGAATTTAAAGGGAGATAATATGATGAAATGAAAAACCAATCTTCAATTTAGATACATGTATATGGAGAAATGAAACACACTTCTGACATGTAGTGACTTTAATTCAACTAAAATGTTAAACTAAAGCGTTAGTGCACTTGTAGTTGCACTGTTAATGCATCGATATCATACAACAAACTAACAGACCATTACAGAGAAGTAAAAAACAAAACTCACCCTTCAGAGATGTGAAAAAAGGAGAAAGATTTAGTACTTCAATTGACAAGTATGGCGGTGAAAAGTGAAACCCACTTGTGACACCATTCTCCTGTGATATTTGATCTGCTAATGAAACTGATCCTACTGAAATACTTGAAGGGTTATAGGGTTACGGGCTCGTATAAAGGACTTTGTTCAGGGTGTTTTTTGTGACAGTTGATATTTTAAAAGATAAAGTGAGGCGGTGGGTAAAAAAAATAGGGTTAAAATAGGAATTTTTATTGCCTGAAAATAGGGTTAAAACAGGAATTTTTATTGCCTGAAAATAGGGTTAAAATAGGAATTTTTATTGCCTGAAAATAGGGTTAAAATAGGAATTTTTACTGCCTGAAAATAGGGTTAAAATAGGAATTTTTATTGCCTGAAAATAGGGTTAAAAGAGGAATTTTTACTGCCTGAAAATAGGGTTAAAAGAGGAATTTTTATTGCCTGAAAATAGGGTTAAAATAGGAATTTTTATTGCCTGAAAATAGGGTTAAAATAGGAATTTTTATTGCCTGAAAATAGGGTTAAAATAGGAATTTTGCCCACAAAATAGGAAGAAAATAGGAATTTTTATTGCCTGAAAATAAGGTTAAAATAGGAATTTTGCCCACAAAATAGGAAGAAAATAGGAATTTTGTATAAAAGTTAATGTCCCAGAATAGAGAATATTGCAGGGGTCAAGCGAGTAAGCCATCTCAAAAAACTAAATATGGAAATAGAAAACCATTAAAAAGATAATAATACAGGAAAATAAGACAATGTGTATATCATAGGAATAAAATAGGCACTTATTTTGTTTTAAGGTGGCCTCCCAACACCCCTTATAGCCATCCCGATCCACCACTTTTTATTCAGACAATGCAGTGGTTGAATTTGGTTCTTTGGTGTAAGACTTTTAAAAAGCAACACAATGCAGTATTCCTTTTATGCTACTGAATAATACAAGTTACAAGGTCAAATTTTAACACTGAAATGACAAGACATTGCAGACCCAGTGACACCATCAAAAACAGCAGCAATGGCAGTGTATGTGTATGTGATCAACTGGATAATATAGCTGGATTTAGTAGCTGTGTGCTAACTGAATTGGTAGAAATGTGTCAAATAATTATGATACTGCAGGTGTGCACATTTAATAGAATACTTGTTACGGTAAGCAAAGCACAACCTGCAAATGAGCACTGAAGTCCTACTTCATTAGACGCCATGCACCAGTATATATCAGAGGTAACCCTAACAGCTTCAGCCTGACTTCGTACAATTTAGACGTGATGAGAAATGTGGAAAATGTAAGATATTTGCACAAACACCCACCCACCCACACAATTTAGCCGTTGTTTTGACTGTTCCATGATCATTCTTCAATATTTTATATAATATAGGAACCAATATACAATGAGCAGATAACTGAAATGATAACTGTAATTGTTTTTCATTTTATTTAACCTTGTTTAAAGGAGACCGTAACCTATCACAGCCATCCTCTCCAATGGTTTTATACATTTTAAAACAGTTAATGACCACGTTATAAACTGAAAGTAGGTAACCAGAAGGAAATTCAGTTTTATGATCAACTGGTTATGAGAAGTATTGTACTGCATTGGTGATATATATTAGTATCATCCGAGATCGAAGCTGGAAGTTTTTAATGGCCTTCTCACTCCCCACCCATAATGAAACATTGAACGATTTAGTATGCCTAATTTGAAAAAGGATCATGGTCAATCACAGATCAGTCCAATTACTGCAATGTGTTTGCTGAAAACTTTAAATAATAGCATACATATATATACACAATGCAATTACAGCAATAGATTTTATACTATCTAGGAAGCAGCATCACATGCAGACCACCACCAGAACCTATACATGTTTAAAACAAGAAATGATTAGTATGTAGCTCAATGCATAGTTAACCATCACACAAGGTAACACAACTATCCACCAGCTAGCAAGCTAAACTGAGCATTTATCGGGCTTCACTGGAGCAACTGCATGCAAGCTAACTCGAAAGCACCATTGCCTGCAGATAATGAACTAAAGAAATAATTAGTATGTAGCTCAAAGTCACTAGGCCTAGACTGAAAGGATTGCCATATCCTTTCAACCTTCTAGTTTTGAGCATTCAACAAGATCAGATATTACCCCAAAAACAGAAACATATCCAGAAATTCAGAAATTATAAATAAGAGGACTTTATATTGCATTGTGAAAATGAATAACTGGAAGCCTGTAACCATTCATCCCATCTGCATATTCAGATTTCAATGACTATGCCAAAGATATCACAATATGCCTCATAGCAAGTCATCTGGAGCAAATGGTGTGAAAAGAAAAAATATGGTGTCGCTAAAACCCCCCACCAAAAACAACAAATGAAACTGGTCAACAGTGCAACAAAAAAAAATGAGGGAAAAAATAGGAACTCATAAAAAAAAGAGGAATAAATAGGAAGAGTAGGATACTTGACGGCCTGTAAAGATTGTTTCGTTTTACGACACCACTAGAGCACATTAATTTATTAATCATCAGCTACTGGATGTCAAACATTTGGTAATTTTGATGAATAGCCTTAGAGAGGAAATCTGCAAAATACTTGAGGAGTTCGAATTAACCAACAGGCTAACTTATTCTTACCTGTACAAATAAAACAATGGTATACACCATGTACTGCAACGTGCTGACTGACAAATATTAATTAAAGGAAGAAACTAAAACGTCACTGAGCACTATGTTAAAAATAAATTTAAAAAAAAAAAAAAAAAAAAAAAAAAAATGCACCTTATGTAATCTGATCATGAAATAAAACAGAAAATACTTTTAGGTCACACAGCAAGCTATTTACCTGGTGCCTGTACTACTAAAGTACAGGTATATTGAATTCTCCAATTACAACATGATCATGTAAAAAGTATCTTTAACAAATACAAAACTCACCTATGACACGTACAATGACTTGCCCAATGTGATTGTCAAATGAACCAGGTGTTAAGGGAAGTACTTAACCAAACAGCAAGCTGTTTACCGGTTACCTGTACAGTTAATTCAGTAAAGAAATGTTTATTTTAACGATGCACTCAACACATTTTATTTACGGTTATATGGCATCAGACATATGGCTAAGGACCACACAGTTACTGAGAGAGGAAACCCGCTGTCGCCACTTCATGGGCTACTCTTTTCGATTAGCAGCAAGGGATCTTTTATATGCACCATCCCACAGACAGGATAGTACATACCACGGCCTTTGTTATACCAGTTGTGGAGCACTGGCTGGAACAAGAAATAGCCTAATGGGTCCACCGACGGGGATAGATCCTAGACCGACCGCGCATCAAGCGGACGCTGTACCACTGGGCTACGTCCTGTCCAGACAGTTAATTCAAACCACTGGTATACTGAATGCTGCAATTTCAACATGATGAGGTAAAAACCATCTTTAAAAAACAATTAAAAACTTCAAAAGCCCACCTTTCACACAATTGACGTGTGCGTCAAAGGAAACAGGTTTTAAACAAACTACAAGTTGGCTACCTGTTACCGGTTTCCTGTACTAGTTGTTAAAGCACCTGTAAACTGAATTTGAACTTCATAATGAAGAAACCATCTTTAAACAAAAGAAAATTAAAACTACAAAAATCCACCTTTGACTTGTGCTATCTGATCTTCAAGTGAAACAGGTGTCACAGAGAATACTTTACACAAACAAGATGGCTACCTGTTACCTGTATATTAAATAAAGCACTGGTAAAATGTCCATGGAGAAACCGTCTTTAAAAAGAAATTAAAAATATAACAAAAGATTCACCTTTGACACAATGACTTGTGCTATCTGATCACCAAATGAAACAGGTTTTAAAGAAACAACATGTTGGCTACCTGTTACCAATACTAATAAAGCACTGGTGCACTGAATTTCAACATGATTATGAAGAAACAATCTTTAAAAAACAATTAAAAATATTAAAACTTCACCTTTGACACAATGACTTGTGCTATCTGATCTTCAAATGAGTTCTGTTCCTGTCCCGATTCATCCGACAGCGACGACAGATCGGACACAGCCTCATCGGACGTCTGTAAGTAAAGGTAAACAACACGGCTCGTTAAAATTCCACATCTCAGGTAAACCTGGGTTAACAGAACCTGAACAAGAAGCTCAACACGTTAGAGACAAAAAAAAAAAAAAATCTATAAGGATTATGATAAGAAGATAACGTTGACTCAGACCTGTGTATCAAATAATTCTTTTAAACATGGGCAAACCTCTGTATTTCCCAACCTGTGTAAAATGGACAACCAGTTTATAATATCAAACAAAACTACTGGGATTATTGTGATAAAAAAAATAACGTCAACTGAGACCTGTTTATCAATAAGTTGGGTTTTTTAAACATGGGCAAACCTCTGTATTTCCCAACCTGTGTAAAATGGACAACCTCTTTATAATGTCAAATAATATCTACTTGGATTATGATAAGAAGATAACATCAACTACAGCCTGTGTATAAAACAAGTTATTTTTTAAAACATGGGAAAACCTCTGTATTTCCCAACCTGTGTAAAATGGACAACCAGTTTATAATATCAAACAAAACTACTGGGATTATGATAAGAAGATAACATTGACTGAGACCTGTGTATCAAATAAGTTGGTTTGGATATCCAACAGTCGATGAGTTTTGTTTTGTTTAATGACACCAGTAGAGCACATTGATTTATTAATCATCGGCTATTAACTGGATGTCAAACATTTGGTAATTCTGACTCGTAATCATCAGAGGAAACTCGCTACATTTTTCCCAATGCAGCAAGGGATATTTTATATGAACTTTCCCACAGACAGGAAAGCACATACCACGGTGTTTGACCAGTTGTGGTGCACTGGTTGAAATAAGAAAAATCCCAATCAGCTGAATAGATCCACTGAGGTGGTTCGATCCTGCGACGTATGCACCTCAAGTGAACATTAACATCTCAAGTGAGCAATCAACTGACTGAGCTAAATCCCATTGTTGTACATAGTTAAATAAAACATTCCCTTCCTTCCTTTCTTCCTTCCTCCCTTCCTTCTTTCCTTTGTTCCTTCCTTCCTATGTAAACCTGATTCAAGTGGGACTGACAAAATGTGTCTGTCCACTGAGAGGATTCGATCCTATGACCTGTAGGTGAGCCCTCTAGAACCAGTCTGCAGCACAGAAATAACTTGTCCACAAAGTAGAGATTTCAAATTCCATGCAGATTAAACTCCACATTAACTCTACATATATTTGTACATGACTATCAAAACACCAACAACAAAAAACACAAACCTTTAAAAACTGGATCAAGGGGTAAAGGTCAGATTACAGCCGACTAATTTATTAAAACACCGACAGTCACACTAAACACACACACATGTACACACAGCTTCAACTTGCTAAAGTTGGTTGGTCAAATGTTTCCTCATCCAGATAAACACGGGATATAGTACACATCACAAGTTAGGCCACATTCAAACAATGAACTTACAGTCGGTTTTAGACTTACACACATGTAACTACATACATTTACAATGCTTAAACACCGGTTTTAGACTTGCACACATGTAACTACATACATTTACAATGCTTAAACACCGGTTTTAGACTTGCACACATGTAACTACATACATTTACAATGCTTAAACACCGGTTTTAGACTTGCACACATGTAACTACATACATTTACAATGCTTAAACACCGGTTTTAGACTTACACACATGTAACTACATACATTTACAATGCTTAAACACCGGTTTTAGACTTGCACACATGTAACTACATATATTTACAATGCTTAAACACCGGTTTTAGACTTGCACACATGTAACTACATACATTTACAATGCTTAAACACCGGTTTTAGACTTGCACACATGTAACTACATACATTTACAATGCTTAAACACCGGTTTTAGACTTGCACACATGTAACTACATACATTTACAATGCTTAAACACCAGTTTTAGACTTGCACACATGTAACTACATACATTTACAATGCTTAAACACCGGTTTTAGACTTGCACACATGTAACTACATACATTTACAATGCTTAAACACCGGTTTTAGACTTGCACACATGTAACTACATACATCTACAATGCTTAAACACCGGTTTTAGACTTGCACACATGTAACTACATACATCTACAATGCTTAAACACCGGTTTTAGACTTGCACACATGTAACTACATACATCTACAATGCTTAAACACCGGTTTTAGACTTGCACACATGTAACTACATACATTTACAATGCTTAAACACCAGTTTTAGACTTGCACAACTATAACTACATACATTTACAATGCTTAAACACCTGTTTTAGACTTACACACATGTAACTACATACATTTACAATGCTTAAACACCTGTTTTAGACTTACACACATGTAACTACATACATTTACAATGCTTAAACACCTGCAGTTAAGAAATAAATTTGGCTGCTTGGGTTTTTAAAGTTAAAAGTTAAAGTTTGTTTAACAACACCACTAGGACATACTCATTTATTAATTGGGAAGAAAAGGAAGTGTTTTATTTAACGACGCACTCAACACATTTTATTTACGGTTATATGGTGTCGAACATATGGTTAAGGACCACACAGATACTGAGAGAGCAAACCTGCTGTCGCCACTTCATGGGCTACTCTTTTCGATTAGCAGCAAGGGATCTTTTATATGCACCATCCCACAGACAGGATATGGACTCACTGACATGAATCGATCCCAGACCGACCGCACATCAAGCGAGTGCATTACCACTGGGCTACGTCCTGCCCCATGCTGGATTAGACAGACGTTACTCGACCCAGTTTACACAGAAATCCACATTACACAAATGGTATTTTGGACTGTATGTAATTAACTGACAGTGTACCATCTCTCTCTCTTTCTGTCTGTCTCTCTCGCTATCTTTTTTTTTCTCTCTCTCTCTCTCTCTCTCTCTCTCTCTCTCTCTCACTGTCTGTCTCTCTCGCTATCTCTTTCTCTGTCTGCCTCTCTATCTCTTTCTCTCTCTCACTGTCTGTCTCTCTCGCCATCTCTTTCTCACTGTCTGTCTCTCTCGCTATCTCTTTCTCTTGTCTGTCTCTCTCGCTATCTCTCACTCATTCTCTATCTCTCTTTCTCTCTCTCTTTCACACACTCTCCTCTCTTGCTCTCTCTCTCTCTCTCTCTCCCCCTCCCCTCCCTCCCTCCATCCCCTCTCTCTCTCTATTATATGTAAGTATGTATGTATCTTTTTTTCTCCTTTTTTTTCTGTGTTCAGTATCCAGGTATTCAGGTATGAGTTTTAGAGACTGGAGTGCTCGTTAAGGAACAGGTGATGGTCCTACTGTAGACAAGGTAAACACTGTTCTGTGTCAGCAGGGCGCGGTCTCAACACAGGGACTTTCTATAGGTGAACTACTTCCTTCAAAGGTCAAACTCAACGACTGCTGCAGTGACCTTTCTCAAGGATTAATTACATATCCAATGGGCCAGGAAATTAATGTTTGTTAACGACACCCCAGCACTCTGTAATCGGCAATTACAACCATCAGAGGCGAAAACAAGAGGGTATTAAATGTAAAGAAAAACAGGTTTCATACATTCAATCCAGTATGTTTGATTTATAAAAAGCACTGCACTAGTCTTATTACCTACGATTCATTGGGCTATTCAAAGGCCGTGGTATGTGATATCCTGCCTGTGGGATATATGGTGTACATAAAAGAATCACTTGCTACTAATGGAGAAATGTAGTGGGTTTCCTCTCTAAGACTATTATATTATGTCAAAATTATCAAATGACTGACATCAACAGCTGTTACTACAGTGTATTAGGAAAAGAAAGGAATGTTTAATGGCACCCCAGCACATTGTTTAATCAACAGCTGTTACTACAGTGTATTAAGAAAGGAAAGGAATGTTTAATGACACCCCAGCACATTGTTTAATCAGTAGTATAGTTACCAAGGTAATGGGGTGCACCATAAGGGTTGGGAGGGGTGTTAAGAGAAAAGGAATGAAAAGTATCAATGTTAGATGACACCCCAGCACATTGTTTAATCAGTAGTATAGTTACCAAGGTAATGGGGTGCACCATAAGGGTTGGGAGGGGTGTTAAGAGAAAAGGAATGAAAAGTATCGTGTTAGATGACACCCCAGCACATTGTTTAATCAGTAGTATAGTTACCAAGGTAATGGGGTGCACCATAAGGGTTGGGAGGGGTGTTAAGAGAAAAAGAATGAAAAGTATCATGTTAGATGACACCCCAGCACATTGTTTAATCAGTAGTATAGTTACCAAGGTAATGGGGTGCACCATAAGGGTTGGGAGGGGTGTTAAGAGAAAAGGAATGAAAAGTATCGAGATGACACCCCAGCACATTGTTTAATCAGTAGTATAGTTACCAAGGTAATGGGGTGCACCATAAGGGTTGGGAGGGGTGTTAAGAGAAAAGGAATGAAAAGTATCGTGTTAGATGACACCCCAGCACATTGTTTAATCAGTAGTATAGTTACCAAGGTAATGGGGTGCACCATAAGGGTTGGGAGGGGTGTTAAGAGAAAAGGAATGAAAAGTATCGTGTTAGATGACACCCCAGCACATTGTTTAATCAGTAGTATAGTTACCAAGGTAATGGGGTGCACCATAAGGGTTGGGAGGGGTGTTAAGAGAAAAAGAATGAAAAGTATCATGTTAGATGACACCCCAGCACATTGTTTAATCAGTAGTATAGTTACCAAGGTAATGGGGTGCACCATAAGGGTTGGGAGGGGTGTTAAGAGAAAAGGAATGAAAAGTATCATGTTAGATGACACCCCAGCACATTGTTTAATCAGTAGTATAGTTACCAAGGTAATGGGGTGCACCATAAGGGTTGGGAGGGGTGTTAAGAGAAAAAGAATGAAAAGTATCGTGTTAGATGACACCCCAGCACATTGTTTAATCAGTAGTATAGTTACCAAGGTAATGGGGTGCACCATAAGGGTTGGGAGGGGTGTTAAGAGAAAAGGAATGAAAAGTATCATGTTAGATGACACCCCAGCACATTGTTTAATCAGTAGTATAGTTACCAAGGTAATGGGGTGCACCATAAGGGTTGGGAGGGGTGTTAAGAGAAAAGGAATGAAAAGTATCATGTTAGATGACACCCCAGCACAGCTGTTAGTTACCAAGGTAATGGGTGCACCATAAGGGTTGGGAGGGGTGTTAAGAGAAAGGAATGAAAAGTATCAAGATGACACCCCAGCACATTGTTTAATCAGTAGTATAGTTACCAAGGTAATGGGGTGCACCATAAGGGTTGGGAGGGGTGTTAAGAGAAAGGAATGAAAAGTATCATGTTAGATGACACCCCAGCACATTGTTTAATCAGTAGTATAGTTACCAAGGTAATGGGGTGCACCATAAGGGTTGGGAGGGGTGTTAGAGAAAAGGAATGAAAAGTATCATGTTAGATGACACGCACATTGTTTAATCAGTAGTATAGTTACCAAGGTAATGGGGTGCACCATAAGGGTTGGGAGGGGTGTACAGAGAATTAGGAATGAAAAGTATCGTGTTAGATGACACCCCAGCACATTGATTTTTAATATTATCATCGGCTATTGGACGTCAAACATATGGTCATTCTGACACTGTTTTTAGAGGAAACCCGCTGTCGCCACATAGGCTACTCTTTTTTACGACAGGCAGCAAGGGATCTTTTATTTGCGCTTCCCACAGGCAGGATAGCACAAACCATGGCCTTTGTTGAACCAGTTATGGATCACTGGTCGGTGCAAGTGGTTTACACCTACCCATTGAGCCTTGCGGAGCACTCACTCAGGGTTTGGAGTCGGTATCTCGATTAAAAATCCCATGCCTCGACTGGGATCCGAACCCAGTACCTACCAGCCTGTAGACCGATGGCCTAACCACGACGCCACCGAGGCCGGTTAATCAACACAGAGACAAGAGTTAAATGGAAATGGAACCGAATCTTGTTTACAATGTTTGGAATGCATGGCAAGGCCGAGGTGGTCGGCTTTATTTACTTACAGCCAAACCCGACAGGCTGTAGAAACCAGCTCAAGATAAACGCCAAGTCCTTCCGCACCAGGAAAACGCAGGTAATATGTGTAGTGCTACATAAGCTTCGTGTTTACACCTTGGTCACAACTTGTAAGGGTTTTTGTAGTTGGGTGGGGGGTTTTCCTTCTCATTTTTGTGTCAGGCATCAAAGAAGTTAAAATGTCAATGTTGCAAAAAAATCCCATGAACATCTACTCAATAAATTTCTCACTCCAGCCAGTGCACCACGACTGGTACATCAAAGGCCATGGTATGTGCTATCCTGCCTATGGGATGGTGCATATAAAAGATCCCTTGCTGCTAATCAAAAAGAGTAGCCCATGAAGTGGTGACAGCGGGTTTCCTCTCTCTCTTTGTGTTGTCCTTAACCATATGTCTGACGCCATATAACCGTAAATAAAATGTGTTGAGTGCGTCATTAAATAAAACATTTCATTTCATTTCATTTCTACTCAATAAAAACAGTATTATATAGACTTTTATCAGAGGTTATAAAGTTAAAGTTTGTTTTGTTTAACAACATCACTAGAGCACATTGACTGATTAATCATCGGCTACTGGATGTCAAACATTTGGTAATTTTGACATTGTCATAGAGAGGAAACCCGCTACTAGCAAGGGGTCTTTTATATGCACCCACAAACAGGACAGTACATACCACAGCCTTTGATACACCAGTTGTGGTTCATCAGCTGGACTGAGAAGTAACTCAATGGGCCCACAGATGGTGGTCGATCTTAGACTCACCGCGCATTACCACACAGTCTACTTCAACTAATAAAGCAGGAAGAGATCTTTAGTATGGACTTTCCCACGGGCAAGACAGTACATACCATGGCCTTTGATGTACTAGCTATGGGCACTGGCTTATTTTAAATTAAAGCTGAATTGGGGTAAAGGTGAGATCATACCTCCCCCCCATTCTGCCCCCCCCCCTTCCCACCATACCACCTGACAACATTATGCTGTAATAACTACACCTATAGCCCATCCCATCATTCTTTAAATATGTTTTTTGTAAATAACTTCAGTTTTGTTTGAAGTAAGAAGAAAAATACAAGTGTTTTGGAAATAAAAAAAAAAGACTATTTTTGAGTGCAATTTACAAATCAATCAGATCAGAAATAAATAACTTGTAGTAAATTCCAGAGTATGAAAAATGGCATTCATTGTGGGACGGACTATAGCTGCTTATCAATGAAAAGGTGTATGATTAAAAACAATCAAAGTGGAGGTAACTCTTACCAGGTCAAGCGTTTCCCCGAGTAAATCTTCGACCAATCGAGACACATTCTGTTTCACGCGCTGTGTGGTCGACTCGTCAGGGTGCGGGATGTCAAAACCTAAATTATAAAAACAATTTACAAATATTTAATCAAATTAAAGTAACAGACTCCAGTTTTAAAGCACTACAGTGTATTTTACACTACTACAGCACATTGACTTATCAATCATCAGCTGTTGGAAAGAAAGAAAGAAAGAAATGAAGGAAGGAAGGAAATGTTTTATTTAACAATGCACTCAACACATTTTATTTACGGTTATATGGCATCAGACATGTGGTTAAGGACCACACAGATATTGAGAGAGGAAACCCGCTGTCGCCACTTCATGGGTTACTTTTTTCAATTAGCAGCAAGGGATTTTTTTATATGCACCATCCCACAGACAGGATAGTACATACCACGGCCTTTGATATACCAGTCGTGGTGCAGTGGATGGAATGAGAAATAGCCCAATCGACCCACCGACGGGGATCGATCCCAGACCGACCACGCATCGAGCAAGGGCTTTACCACTGGGCTACATCCCTTCCCTCAGATATTGGATGTCAGACAGATTTGGTAATGTCTGACATGTCGTTTTAGTCGAAACCTGCTATATTTTTCAAGTACTAGCTAGAGATCTTTTATATGCATTTTCCCACAGACAGGACAGCACATACACATGTACCACAGCCTTTAATATATCAGTCGTGCTGCGCTGGTTGGGATGGGATTAAACACCACTAGTCCACCGAGGTGATTCGATCCTACGACCCAAGCACCTCACACAAGCGCTCTCCTAACTGAACTATATCCTGTCCCTACATGGAAGAGAAGAGAGACAGTACATATTGTAATCTAACATAATGTGATTTTAACATCTTATCAATTTGTTATATTAATTATTATTTATGGGCGGGACGTGGCTCAATGGTACAGTGCTCGCCTGATGCGCGATCAATCTGGGATCAATCCCCATCAGAGGGTCCATTGGTCTATTTCTCATTCCAGCCAGTGCTCCACAACTGGTGTAACAAAGGCCGTGGTATGTACTATCCTGTCTGTGGGATGGTGCATATAAAAGATCCCTTGCTGCTAATCGAAAAGAGTAGCCCATGAAGTGGCGACAGCGGGTTTCTTCTCTCAATCTGTGTGTGGTCCTTAATCATATGTCCCATGCCATATAACCGTAAATAAAATGTGTTGAGTGCGTCGTTAAATAAAACATTACCTTCCTTCCTTTCTTATTTTTTAGTGGATGTAAAAGTCATAAAAGACTGAGTACTCACTCTCGTAAGCCAGGCGCAATCTCTGTTCAAAAATAAGGATGAGTTCCTTCATTCTGGCTCGATATGTTACCAGCACGTCACCATCTGTGAAAAACAACAAACAAAACAATCAACAAACACAACAATCAACAAACAAAACAATCACATCGTTAAACCTACATGTTCAGCAATGTACAGCAATTACATAGTTAAACATAGCAGAATTAAAGGTACAATATCTTTACTATACAATAACATCATTAACTAATTAAATGTAGAATAATAACACAATTACAGTTTTAATAAATGCATAATATCGCAACACCGAATTACCCATATATATATCATACATTATACTTTATACATATACACATACTGACTTACATGAGGTAGTACTAAAGGTGGGGTCACACTATCTAACTTTGACTTACATGTGGCAGTACTAAAGGCAGATTCACACTATTTAACTTTGACTTACATGAGGAAGTCGTAAAGGCAGATTCACACTATCTAACTTTGACTTACATGAGGAAGTCGTAAAGGCGGATTCACACTATCTTACTTACATGAGGTAGTGGTGCAGGCGGGACTCACACCGGAGGAAGGAAGGTGAGCCAGTGCAGACTTCAGCTCGGAAACCAGTCTGTCAAACTTCGACTTGAATTTGTTCTCCTCCACAAGCTTAGCACTCTCAAATGCTTCTTTGTAGATATCTAAAAAATAATCATATTTGTTACGGCTATGATTCAAGTCTAATTATGTGAAATCTTTGTAATGGGATGGATGAACAGCTTGTGTTGGACCAAACACCACCCAGGTTGTTCCTACATGTGGTTTGATGGTTCTGTATGCATCTGTGTGCAAGATATGGTCCGGACACAGATTTACTGTTATGTGCAGTAGACCATGAAAAAGTAGGTCAGAGTGACCTAGAAATAGTAAGCGAAAAACCATCATCCCAAGTTGTTAATACATGTTAGGTTTGGTGGTCCTGTATGCATCTGTATGCAAGATATGGTCCGAACAAGAAAACGTTAACAGACGGATGTATGGATGGACATACGTACGTACAGATGGATGGATGGACAATGCCATACCATAATACGACCCATCATATGATGGGTATATAAAAAGTTCAAGTGTGTTTTGTTTAACGACGCCACTAGAGCACACTGATTTATTAATCATTGGCTATTGCATGACAAATATTTGGTAATTTTTACATAAAGTTTTAGAGCGAAAACCAGCTATATATTTTTTCATTAGTAGTAAGGGATCTTTTTTATGCACCATTCAATAGACAGGATAGCACATACCATGGCCTTTGATATACCAATCATGATACACTGGCTGGAATGAGAAATAGCCCAATGTTTCACTAAAAAATTACCTTTATTAAAGGGACATTCCTGAGTTTGCTGCAATGTTTAAGATGTTATCGACTAACAGAGACTTTTTAACGATTGTAATTACATATCAAATATACTTTTCTGCATAAATTATTAGTGGCTGTATATTAAACGTGTTTCTGGTCGTTCTTATATTTGTACTAGGTTAAATTTCATTTTATTTCCTAAAAATTATTTTTTCGTACGTACGAAAATATTTGAAGACAAACTCCAGTTTGGGCTTCTTACAAATATTGAGAGGACCAGAAACACATTGAATATATACACACTGATATTCTAAATAAGAAAATATATTTAATATGTAAGTTTAATCGTAGAACTATTTTATTAGTCAAAAACATCTTACAATGCAGCAAACTCAGAAATGTCCCTTTAATATGTAAGTTTAATCGTAGAACTATTTTACTAGTCGGAAACATCTTACAATGCAGCAAACTCGGGAATGTCCCTTTAATATGTAAGTTTAATCGTAGAACTATTTTAGTAGTCGGAAACATCTTACAATGCAGCAAACTCAGGAATGTCCCTTTAATATGTAAGTTTAATCGTAGAAATATTTTATTAGTCGGAAACATCTTACAATGCAGCAAACTCAGAAATGTCCCTTTAATATGTAAGTTTAATCGTAGAACTATTTTATTAGTCGGAAACATCTTACAATGCAGCAAACTCAGAAATGTCCCTTTAATATGTAAGTTTAATCGTAGAAATATTTATTAGTCGGAAACATCTTACAATGCAGCAAACTCAGAAATGTCCCTTTAATATGTAAGTTTAATCGTAGAAATATTTTATTAGTCGGAAACATCTTACAATGCAGCAAACTCAGAAATGTCCCTTTAATATGTAAGTTTAATCGTAGAACTATTTTATTAGTCGGAAACATCTTACAATGCAGCAAACTCAAAAATGTCCCTTTAATATGTAAGTTTAATCGTAGAACTATTTTATTAGTCGGAAACATCTTACAATGCAGCAAACTCAGGAATGTCCCTTTAATATGTAAGTTTAATCGTAGAAATATTTTATTAGTCGGAAACATCTTACAATGCAGCAAACTCAGAAATGTCCCTTTAATATGTAAGTTTAATCGTAGAAATATTTTATTAGTAGGAAACATCTTACAATGCAGCAAACTCAGAAATGTCCCTTTAATATGTAAGTTTAATCGTAGAAATATTTTATTAGTCGGAAACATCTTACAATGCAGCAAACTCAGAAATGTCCCTTTAATATGTAAGTTTAATCGTAGAACTATTTTATTAGTCGGAAACATCTTACAGTGCAGCAAACTCAGAAATGTCCCTTTAATATGTAAGTTTAATCGTAGAACTATTTTATTAGTCGGAAACATCTTACAATGCAGCAAACTCAGAAATGTCCCTTTAATATGTAAGTTTAATCGTAGAACTATTTTATTAGTCGGAAACATCTTACAATGCAGCAAACTCAGAAATGTCCCTTTAATATGTAAGTTTAATCGTAGAAATATTTTATTAGTCGGAAACATCTTACAATGCAGCAAACTCAGGAATGTCCCTTTAATATGTAAGTTTAATCGTAGAAATATTTTATTAGTCGGAAACATCTTACAATGCAGCAAACTCAGAAATGTCCCTTTAAACGGTATCTGTCTTGACAGTGTCGACAAATACCAATTAACATAAGACTCGTTGTTATTTTCCACATTAAAAAAACACTTGTCATGAATCCTCTATAATATCTGCAACTTTGGGAAGGCACCTTTAAGTTATTTTTTAGCACTCTTCGTGATGTAACACACCGAGGAGGTCACAAGGTCATGAATGACACAAATACTCTCAACATGCCAACCAGCTTGGCAATATTTGAATTTCACAAAGGTATACTTTGACATGTTACTAGCAAAAACGATGTCCATAGCTGTGAACAAACTGACAAAGACCTGACAACAAGTGACCTCTGACCTCTTCAAAGAGGCCACATTACAAAGCGTGACTCGCGGGTTTCAGTTCTGTTTGTCCGACCCGGTTTCATGGAGGTGGCAACCATTTCTCAGGTGTGGCGAGAAACTCAGCCGTCCAGGGAAAATGTCATCGCAAAATGTCACAGCAAACGTAAATAGTAAATGTATAAAGTGTCTCAGGGTGGCGAGAACATGCGGAATGTTTGACGACACCCCAGCAAACTGATGCGTTAAATCAACAGGTATTTTTTAATGTTTATTTATTTATTTATTTATTTTTTTATCACACTGCGCCTCTTTTCCTTTCTCTCCTTTGAATCCCATCTCATTTCTTCCCATCTCATTTCTTCCCAATCTGGCAGCTCCTCCTATCTTTCAACTTCTTTTGCTGTCCACCTCCACATCCCAGTCCTTGCCTCTCCAACCGCGATGTGTGCTTGTCTCTTGTGGCTATCTGTGCCACACACATGCCATTCCCCCATCAGCTTTAGCTGTGGGCTTAATGTGACCACTTTAGAGAGTGTTCAGTAGTTACTTCAGGCATTGTTAAGAGGCACTTGTAACTACCTACTATGCACCCCTACTCCTGGCGGTCGTTAGTTAGTGCCTTGGGTCAGACCAGCTTTATTAGTGGCAGAGGATGAGGATGCCAGGTGGGTGCAGGGAAGTACACAGAGACTGCACCCATGGAGCAAGTTGAGGCAGGTAGGCGATAGTGTGGACATCTCAGAAGACAAAGTTGGAGAAAAACTGACAGAAAGGGTCAAAACAGATTGAAATCGTGGGAGAAATTGAAAGTTTTTTTTATATTAAGATAACGAGAATGATAGGCAAAGGGTGATAAATGAGAAAGATGAATGAATGTGTGAGCCAACTCAACAGGTATTAGTTAAAAGTTTCTTCTGTTTAATGACACCACTAGAGCACACTGATTTGTTAATCATCGGCTATTGGATGTTAAACATTTGGTAATTCTGACACGGTATTCAATTAAAGTTTATTTTGTTTAATGACACCACTAGAGCACAATGATTTATTAATTAATCATCAGCTACCGGATGTCAAACATTTGGAAATTCTGACATGTACAATGTACTCTTTTAACAGCAAATCTGCTACATTTTTCCATTAGCAGCAAGGGATCTTTTAAAATCACCTTGCCATAAACATGACAGCACTTACCATGGCCGTTGATGGTTTTGAAGACTGGCTGGTGTCAAACTTACTGGCTGAAAGAAGAACTCACATATACCAGCGAATCCATCAGTAATGAAATGAAAAATGTTTACGACATGGTGTTTACCTCGTTTCTCTTTGATCGGTTTCCCACTATGCAAGTAGACCTCGTGACTCTTGGTGTCGAAGCTGTTTTCAATCTGGTTGCTAGGCAATATGAGTGTTTCCAAGGAGGAGGCTCGTGCCACTGGCTTGTCGAGGACTGGGGTTCGGTGGCTGGGTACTGGCAATTCTGTCAAGAACAAAACAAAACAAAATAATAATTTATTGTAACACAGAAGGAGATCTGTAACATAATACACAAGGCTGCTTTATCAGCTCATTTCCGGTCATTCTGACCTCTCCTCCTTTTTGATCTGCACTGTCGACTGTCTTCTTTGTACTTACTTGATGCCACACTTAAAGGCATACTGTCACGGATTTAAGAACCTTATTTCTCCAAAAATGGATAATAACTAAAGATTACATTAATTGTTGGAAACTAAATCTAGCTATTGCTTCACCTTAACTGAACCATGATGGAGTGAAATCCATGTCAACCCTCTCAGCAATGTTAGTTTTTGAATTATGGACCATTGCCATAATTCAATTATTTTTACAAAATGTCTTTAATAAATGGAGTATGGTGGTTAAGACAACGGTTGAATAAAGTACATTTAGGGACAAATCAAATTATTTTTGTTCAGGTAATACTTTGTTAGACCATTAAATAGGTCAGTGGTCTGTGACAACATGCCTTTAACAAGGATTGTTTTTTGTGCTCAGATCCAGTCGACTATCGTACACACATCATGCGCTAAATACTGTGTACAAAGATGAATTCCATAAATCCAATGGCAATGGAAGCTGCCATTTTGTCACTTAAAATAGAAGTGGCTATATACATGGTGGCCGTGTGGCTAATGAGGGCTGGCTGTCTACAAGGCTACTGCATTTTGAAAGAAAGCCCAATGTAATGCCATCTTACCCCATTCTCAACTTTTCCGTGCTAAGCATGAGTTAGTTATATGCAGTCCGAACCAAATTTTTAACAACTACAATAAATCTCCAACTTTTACTTTTCATTAAATTTTACCTACATTTTGTCCAGACAGAAATCTTGAAAAAACCCACATTACAATGACACAGATTCCACATACTAGATGATAACTATGTCACCTATATCGACTTTGCAGAGATCGCAGAGGGCAAAAAGAATGTAATTTTGTGCCGTCTGCCATTTTGCCTTTTTTTATGGAATACTCTCCAAGAGGGTGAAATGATATGACTTAATCTAACATGTGTTATAATATAAAGCAAACGTGATGTTATATTAAATATATTTTTAAAGTTTGTTTTGTTTAAAGATACCACTAGAGCACATTGATTTCATATTAATTATGTCACATACATGTACAAGTGTACTTCGGAGGCTTTCACCCCTCTTGAAGAGTATTCCATAAAAGAAGTAAAATGGCAGACAGCAGAAAACTGCATGTGTTTTGCCCTAAGCGATCTCAGCAAAGTCGATATTGATGACATTGTTACATTCTCATATGTGGAATCTGTATCACTGTAATGGTGTTTTTCACGATTTGTATCTGGACAAAATTTAGAGAAAATTTATAAAGGAAACCGACCATCTGAATTTTATCAAGTCTCATGTGGTTGACTGCCTTCATTAGACTGAGGTTTTCTTTCATCCCTATTTCTGCGATAAATTCATACATTATTATTATTATTTTTTTATTATTGTTTTTCTATTTTTATTCTGACATTAGTACAAATGTAAAATACATAAATTAATGAATATTTCCTTTTTTTTTATTCTCTCTTTTATTTTGGCATTGGTACACAGGAAACCGGCCTCGGTGGCGTCGTGGCAGGCCATCGGTCTACAGGCTGGTAGGTACTGGGTTCGGATCCCAGTCGAGGCATGGGATTTTTAATCCAGATACCGACTCCAAAGTGGGTAGGTGTAAACCACTTGCACTGACCAGTGATCCATAACTGGTTCAACAAAGGCCATGGTTTGTGCTATCCTGCCTGTGGGAAGCGCAAATAAAAGATCCCTTGCTGCCTGTCATAAAAAGAGTAGCCTATGTGGCGACAGTGGGTTTCCTCTAAAAACAGTGTCAGAATGACCATATGTTTGACGTCCAATAGCCGATGATAAAATAAAAAATCAATGTGCTCTAGCGGCGTCGTTAAATAAAACAAACTTTTGGTACACATGAAATTTCATAAATTAATGAATATTTCCTGTTTTAATTATCAATATTTAGTTTGGCACTGAAACACATGTAAATTCATAAAATTAGTGTGGTGTTTTTTTTGTTTAGTTTTTTTTGTTTTGGTTTTTTTTTGGCATTGGTACAAAATATTATGTAAATTCATAACTTTATTAATATTTTCTTTTTCAGTTGTCTGTTTTTATTTTGGCATTTATACAAGTGTAAATTAAAACATTAAGTAATATCTTACTTTTCAATTCATTGTGTTCACTTTGGCATTCTTACATATATAAATTCATAAATTAATTAATTTTTTCTTTTTTAATTCTCTATATTTTCATTTTAGACAATCACTGAATTTATTTTACTAAAGGGCAGTAGTGTTAAAACACATATTACAAACACAGAAAACAATACCAGTGACGGTATAATTTAGGGTTGTACATATACTTCAAAAAGAAAAACATATAGATGATATTTCATGTTTTTTGTCAAATATGATTTATCATTTATCGAATAAAGTTTGCAATCATATCTCACGAGTCGCACAAGTTTGATATGATTGCAAACTTCACGAAATGAGATATAAATTATATTTGACAAAAAACATGAAATTTTCTATTTATTATATAACTTTTGGCAATTTACCTTTATTTTTAAAATGTGAGCAGCAATATAGTTCCGGCTTTCTTACAGTGAAGATAACACTTTCTACAATGACGATAACACATTTTAGAGTGAAATAGTGAAATTTTCACTCTAAAAGGTGTTATCATCACTGAGTGACTGATAACACTTTTATTTGACGGATATTTTAAGATATTTCACTAAATGTTATATAATAATATGAAATATCCATCATATATAATCCATGACACATTCCAAGAAGGTCTGTAATTGCACATTGAAGAGATACAACAACTAGATGTACTTACATCAGAACGAAAATTCACAAAACGAATGAACATTAACACATTAACACTCCCAACCGATTCATTACATCTTGTACCAACATCACGAGTTTGCAGACTTACTGAACACTCATTAATTAACAGTTAATGAGAAATCCCCATCCGCCGATATTATCCACTTGCACAAGACGCAGTGACAAGTTTGAAATAAATCTCATATTCCTCACGATGTGCTGACTGATCACAAATATTTGTACGAGTGTCACCAAGTACAGAAACTGCACCGGTGTTTCCATCGGCAACAAGAACTGAAGCAACTCGAAGACGCAGCAAAATCCACAAACGTCTTGTTCATCTTTTCTTTTTCTTTTTTGTTGACCCGTTATTTTCAAACGGTTTATAATTCACGCAAAACTCAACCTCATCCTCTCGTCGTGTTTGCGTGTGGATTATTTGAAATATTGTTATCATCAGCAGTTGCCATTTCCGTTGTCTGAATGCGGAGATAGTGTTTTGTTTATTATACAACAAATTAAAAGTTTGTTTTGTTTAACAACACCACTAGAGAACATGGATTTTGTTTTATTACAGATGTCTGTAAATATTTACAGATTCCAAAGAAGATGTATTCTTAAAATTTTGATTGATGATTTAAACTTGTTTGTTGTACGCTGTGGGGGTGAAATCTAGCTCCGTCGGTAGAGTTTGTCTGGGGTGACTGCATCATGGGATCGAACCACCTCAGCGGATCTATTCTCTTATTGTTTTTATTTCCCTTCCTAACCAATGAGGGGCGGGATGTAGACCAGTGGTAAAGCACCCACTTGATGCGTGGTCGGTCTGAGGTCGATCCCCATCAGTGGGCTCATTGGGCTATTTCTCGTTCCAGCCAGTACACCATGACTGGTATATCAAAGATCGTGATATGTGCTGTCCTGTCTGTAGGATGGTACATATAAAAGATCCCTTGCTGATAATTGGAAAGAGTAGCCCATGAAGTTTCCTCACTTAATATCTGTGTGGTCCTTAACAATATGTCTGACACCAAATAACCGTAAAAAAAAAAATGTGTTCATTGTGTTAAATAAAACATTTCCTTCCTTCCAATAGGCGATGATTAATATAAATCAATGTGCTCCAGTGGTGTTGTTAAACAAAACAAACTTTAACTTTAGTATACCAGCTACGAAGCAGTGGTTGAAAACTATGATATATATATAATAACTGACGGGCATTGAACTTTAACTTCAACTCTACCACTGAGCTACATGTATGTTTTGCTTTCCTGTGCACTGAGCACCATCGACCTCTCTGTGAGGTTGTTTAGTGGGTGACAACCTCACGTAGGTGTCAACTCCTGTGTACACGTGCACTGTTTGTGCCCAATACCTGCACAAAATCACTACGCTGGTCATATCTGTCTCTGTTTGATGAATTCCTCGCAATTCTCGGCATTGCCTCCCACTCATTATTATTTGACTTTTTTAAAGTTGTGTTTTGTTTAACGACACCGCAGGTGCACATTGATTGATTAATCATCAGCTATTGGATGTCAAACATTTGGTAATTTTGCAATCTAATTAAAATTAGCTCCACTATTACATGTGGATCTAACAGCAGCCCGTTGGGAGCTCATGTCCAGCTGACCTTTCATTCGACCAATCAAAACCTTACTTGCAAAATCAAACCAGTGATTTGAAAAGAATTTGAAAACATTCGGGATTATGCTGAGGGTATACGAAATGATCCAGGTGAATTATGAAGTATGCCAGAAACTAATTGCAATATAATTATTTTTAATATAAAATTCATTTCAAAACGGAAAAAAACCTGTGATGGTATAGCCGTAAAATCTGTTTATACTAGTATACAATCCAGAGTATATTACGGCACATTTCCCCGTTTTTTAATGTTGAAATAGACCAACAAGTTCGCCTACTGTATAAATAGTCTCGCCCGATATTTTTAGAATTTGTATGCTCCCAAATAACGCTATAAAAAGCGAAGTGTAATTGGTCGATATTTAAATTGTTATTTATAGATGAAATGTCACCTGGACATGGGAGTCCATGCAATGCTGTTAGATCTACTGGTAGACCCAGTAGAGCTAATTTTAATCAGATTGGTAATTTTGATATATAGTCTTAGAGAAGAAAGCCACTACATTTTTCCATTAGAAGAAAGGGATCTGTTCTAGGCACTCTCTCACAGACAGAGCAGCACATACCACAGTCCTAGACTCATTAAATTTGTAAAAATATGTTTCTTTAATGACACCACTAGAACACATCGATTTATTAATTATCGGCTATTGGATGTCAAACATTTGGTAATTCTGACATATAGTCTTAGAGAGGAAACTCGCTACATTATTCCATTAGAAACAAAGGATCATTTATAGAACGTATCTTTTAAATTCTATATTAAATAATTAATGTATCCATCATTCTACTGCATAAAGTGGGATGGGTTATTTTTATTTTTTTTATTAACCACCAGATATAATATGCAATAAAGAATGCTAAAAACGTATCTATTAAATTCTATAGTAAATAATTAATTTATCCATCGTTCTACTGCAAAAAAGTGGCATGGGTTCTTTTTTCTTCTTTTTTATTAATCACCAGATATAATATGCAATAAAGTATGCTAAAAACGTTATCTTTTAAAATCTATAGTAAACGCCAAGCTGGTGCGTTTAATACTCTACATCTGTATGAGTGATGGAACAATTAATACCTGGACACGGTCTATGTGTTGTTGTTGATCATATCGCGTGGTCACAGACGTATTACAGTAATGCAAAACGTGATCGATATTATGCACAGATGTCGCTGTCAATGATGAAGTTTTCCAGAGTAGAATAACTATAAAAATACTCTCAAACATGGCGGAAACCAGCCTTTGTAACACAGTTTAGCCGTGGATGTAGCCCAGTGGTAAAGCAGTCATCTGATGCGCGGTCAGTCTAGGATCGATCCTTGTCGGTGGGCCCCATTGGGCTTTTTCTCGTTCCAGCAAGTTAATCAATCAATGTACTCTAGTGGTGCACTGGTGTAGGAAGCGGCGGTGGCAGGGGGGGGGGGGGGGGCTTAGAGGGGCATGTACCCCCCCCCCACTTTTCAGATATTTTGCTTTATATTTCCTTTACAATAGTGTAAAAGTGTGTAAATATAAAAGTGTGTTCCCCTCCCCCCCCCCCCCCCACCATTTTTTTGGCACCTTCCTATATACCACTGTCCAGGTGTCATCAAACAAAACCAACTTTCACTTTTACTTTCACTTTTGTCTGTCTAATACCTCTATTATTTTACCAATCCTTTTAGATGTTTCACTAAATGTTATAGAATAGAGAAGTAATAGTATTATAACAAAGACCTGAGACTGTAGTTCAACTGAGTCATAATATACATACGTACATGCAGCTGGAAATTATCACATTGTAGATCAGTAATAGTATTATAACAAAGACCTGAGACTGTAGTTCAACTGAGTCATAATATACATACGTACATGCAGCTGGAAATTATCACATTATAGATCAGTAATAGTATTATAACAAAGACCTGAGACTGTAGTTCAACTGAGTCATAATATACATACGTACATGCAGCTGGAAATTATCACATTGTAGATCAGTAATAGTATTATAACAAAGACCTGAGACTGTAGTTCAACTGAGTCATAATATACATACGTACATGCAGCTGGAAATTATCACATTGTAGATCAGTAATAGTATTATAACAAAGACCTGAGACTGTAGTTCAACTGAGTCATAATATACATACGTACATGCAGCTGGAAATTATCACATTGTAGATCAGTAATAGTATTATAACAAAGACCTGAGGCTGTAATTCAACTGAGTCATAATATACATACGTACATGCAGCTGGAAATTATCACATTGTAGATCAGTAATAGTATTATAACAAAGACCTGAGACTGTAGTTCAACTGAGTCATAATATACATACGTACATGCAGCTGGAAATTATCACATTGTAGATCAGTAATAGTATTATAACAAAGACCTGAGACTGTAGTTCAACTGAATCATAATATACATACGTACATGCAGCTGGAAATTATCACATTGTAGATCAGTAATAGTATTATAACAAAGACCTGAGACTGTAGTTCAACTGAGTCATAATATACATACGTACATGCAGCTGGAAATTATCACATTATAGATCAGTAATAGTATTATAACAAAGACCTGAGTCTGTAGTTCAACTGAGTCATAATATACATACGTACATGCAGCTGGAAATTATCACATTATAGATCAGTAATAGTATTATAACAAAGACCTGAGTCTGTAGTTCAACTGAGTCATAATATACATACGTACATGCAGCTGGAAATTATCACATTATAGATCAGTAATAGTATTATAACAAAGACCTGAGTCTGTAGTTCAACTGAGTCATAATATACATACGTACATGCAGCTGGAAATTATCACATTATAGATCAGTAATAGTATTATAACAAAGACCTGAGTCTGTAGTTCAACTGAGTCATAATATACATACGTACATGCAGCTGGAAATTATCACATTATAGAGAAGTAATAGTATTATAACAAAGACCTGAGTCTGTAGTTCAACTGAGTCATAATATACATACGTACATGCAGCTGGAAATTATCACATTATAGATCAGTAATAGTATTATAACAAAGACCTGAGGCTGTAATTCAACTGAGTCATAATATACATACGTACATGCAGCTGGAAATTATCACATTGTAGATCAGTAATAGTATTATAACAAAGACCTGAGGCTGTAATTCAACTGAGTCATAATATACATACGTACATGCAGCTGGAAATTATCACATTGTAGATGTCTAAACTGCCCAAGGCCAGATTTTAAATGTAATCAGATACTCATAAAGAGAGAGAGAGAGAGAGGGGGGGGGGGGGGGGGGGCATCTGGCCCAGTTGGTCGCCTGAGGTGCGCGAGTCCAAGGATTCAACCCTCTTCATGGACACATTCTTTGGTTGGGCTTTTTTCCAACACAGTCAGTGTTGCATGACTGGTATATCAAAGGCTGTGGTATGTCCTGTCCTGCCCTGTAGTGGAGGAGATGACTCAGGTTGTATAGCATTGTTGTAGTGCTAGTACAGTAAGTTGAATAAGACTGTTAGTCAATGTGCTCTAGGTTATGTCGTTAAACAAAACAAATTTTCACTTTATTCCTAGTTACAGAAGAAAAGGGACAAACAACTATGATTGATATATACATGTACACCGATTTTGATTTGCACATCACAGTAAAATTCTCTACATTCTACACATTTTATTTTTAGGGTGCACTATTCTCGACTTGTCATTTTCACACCCACAGTGTCAAATCCATCATGCTGAATCACAAAAGAACAAGGGAAGACAACTGTGGGTGCGACAGATCGGTTGTCGTGTGCACATTACTTCCTAACAAAGCTAGGTTTATTCAGCATTGTAAAGGGAGATAATCAGGTTTTGACACAGGACAGGCTCGTTGGTGAGATATCCGGCATAAGTCAACACCTAATCTGTTTACCTGGCAGGGCTTTAACAAGATAAGTGTCTGGTTACCCGCTCTACAGCAGAAATTTGTTCAATAGCTCGTCTTTCCTCCGGAGAGTTACAAAGGTCACATAACTCTTCCCAAATAAAAATACAGCTCACTACCATTGGCACAGGTATTTAGCTGAGTCAGCAGAGTGTTTTGTCTGAAGTGCATAGATCGTAGGATCGAACCACCATGGTGGATTGGGATTTTTCCCCATCTCTCTCCCCCCCCCCCACACACACACAGTGCTATCTTGTCAGATGGATGATGTGTGGATAGATGGTTGGATGGATGGATGGATGGATGGATGAACTGATGTCTGAACAGACGGATGGATGGATATATGGATATTTGAATGAATGGAAGAAGAAGGAAATGTTTTATTTAACGACACACTCAACACATTTTATTTACAATTATATGGCATCGGATATATATGGTTAAGGACAACACAGATACTGAGAGAGGAAACCCGCTGTCGCCACTTCATAGACTACTTTTTTTAAATTAGCAGCAAGTGATCTTTTATATACACCATCCCACAGACAGCGTAGCACATACCATGACCTTTGATATACCAGCACTTTACCACTGGGCTACGTCCCGCCCCTTGTATGGATAGATGTATGGATAGACGAATGGATAGATGTATGGATAGACGTATGGATAGATGTATGGATAGATGTATGGATAGACGAATGGATAGATGTATGGATAGACGTATGGATAGACGTATGCATAGATGTATGGATAGATGTATGGATGAATGGATAGATGTATGGATGAATGGATGGATGTATGGATGGATGTATGGATGAATGGATAGATGTATGGATGAATGGATGAATGGATAGAGGTATGGATGTATGGATGAATGGATAGATGTATGGATGGATGGATAGATGTATGGATGATTGGATGGATGTATGGATGTATGGATAGATGTATGGATGAATGGATAGACGTATGGATAGATGAATGGATAGACATATGGATGAATGGATAGATGTATGGATGAATGGATAGATGTATGGATGAATGGACAGATGTATGGATGAATGGATAGATGTATGGATGTATGGATAGATGTATGGATGGACAATGTTTACTTCTTGGTTTGGGACTACTATTTAGCTTGGTTGAGTGTTCGCCTGAAGTGCTTGCGTCGCAGGATCGAACCACCTCAGTGGATCCATTTAACTGAGATCCATTCAATTTGCTCTAGTGGTGTTGTTAAACATAACAAACTTATGGCTTTTCATTTTGGACAGACTTGACCTTGTGCAAATTAGATGTCAACGCACGCAGTAAACCAACATTAGGTAATCGTCTCCGCAGCGAAAACGTTTTCTGACAAAGATCTTCTTTTTTTTGTTATAGCTCTGTGTGTTCAGCCTTTTGTACATGCTTTGAACGCCATGTATGTCCATGAATTCCCCGTAGGGAGGCGATTATACAATGTGTAGACTGTAGGCTCTTGTTTGGGAGACAGGAAAACGAAACAGAAGACTCTTTCATGTCTATGTGTTGAGTAACGTCACAATAACAAGTAAAATATTTGACCGGAGAGTGTAGCGAAGGACTTTAACGACAGTGTTTTTTAAACGAATGTGCACTGTAACATAGCCAGACAATTGTGATGAGATTTCAAGGAGTTTGCTTAAATTTGATTTTTTTTTTTTTTCACCATCTCGAGCTGTCACCCAAAACAGGCCTCTGAGCAGAGCAAATTTACATAACTCAAATATTGGTTTCACTAAAACAAATTCAGGTAAACCATTTCATTTTGCATAACCCATTACAAACATATCATTATTGTGAACAGCGACAAATGATACCGGTAGTGTAAAATATTTTTAATGTCTTTATAATTTTTTTTACGCAAGAACGGCAAATGGGTTATGCAAAACTTGACTTAAGCTTGCTACAAGCATGCAACAGGGTTGTAAAAAGGTTCCAAATAGTAGCTCGAAACGCGGTAGTTACTACTGTGTAAGATATGCTTGTACAACCTTGTCACAAGGTAGTTACCAGTTAGTTACCTGCTATTTATTAAGCTTGCAATTTTTGTTTGGGTTGTGCAAACGACGCATGAGTAGATTAAACAATCGTTCACACTATTGTCAGAGGCCTGTAAAATGACAGGAAGTGAGGTAAACATGACGTAAACGTGAGGTAAACATGAGGTAAACGTGAGGTAAACATGTTGTTTTATTACACCCCCCGGGAGTGATACATAGTTGTATTATAGTTAAATATGTCAATAAATTGTACATTTATATTGTTTAAATGCTCATTCATTTATTAGTCATAAACTATTGGATGTTAAACATTTGCTAATTCTGTCATATACATATAGTCTAAAAGAAAGAAAGAAAGAAATGTTTTATTTAACAGCACACTCAACAGATTTTGTTTACGGTAATATGGCGTCAGGCATACGGTTAAGGACCACACAGATATTGAGAGAGTAAACACGCTGTCACCACTTCATGGGCTACTCTTTTTCGATTAGCAGCAAGGAATCTTTTATATGCACCATCCCACAGACAGGATAGCACATACCATGGCTTTTGATGTACCAGTTGTGGTGCACTGGCTGGAGTGAGAAAACTCCTTTAAAGTGACTTATAACACTCCCACCCATACCACCCACACCCCCTCCCTGGGTGTCTCCCATTTGTTACACACTAATTAAGCACACCCCTATAACCTTAGTAGAACAGTCTAGTCCCATTCAACTGTTCAATTCAATTCAACTTTATTCCATCAAACCAATCACACTGGCACATAACACATGTATGCATTTGTAAATTAATATGCATACTGTAAATCGGGAAAATAAACGTGTGTTTAAACTAAGATATCCAAGCGCATGTGATAAACGTTTACAGTGTGAATATTGCATACATGACAGTAGTATGCCGTAATAAGCCAGTACTCACGAATCGGAAATGAAACTCTAAATAAGGTAAAAATAACACGGACAAGCTAACATAGATGTCACGGTTTTTCGTCTTCAACTATTAATTAACGACTATAACTTCAATCAGTGGCAACTTTGTGTTTCTTGTTTTACTTCACAAACATGTCTTAAAGGGACATTCCTGAGTTTGCTGCATTGTAAGATGTTTCTGACTAATCAAATATTTCTACAATTAAACTTACATATTAAATATATTTTCTTGTTTAGAATATCAGTGTCTGTATATTCAATGTATTTCTGGTCTTCTTAATATTTGTAAGAAGCCCAAACTAGATTTTGTTTTTAAATAATTTCGTACGTACGAAAAAATTAATTTTAGGAAATAAAATGAAATTTAGCCTAGTACAAATATTACAACGATCAGAAACACGTTTAACATACAGCCGCTTATATTTTATGCAGAAAAATATATTATGTAATTACAATCGTGAAAAAGTCTCTGTTAGTCGACAACATCTTAAAAATTGCATCAAACTCAGGAATGTCCCTTTATTTGTTAACAACTGAAGCCGTGAGCAATATTATTCCAGTTCACAGTACATGAGCTACACGCATAGATTCTCTATCATGACATAGTAAATAGATAATTTGTAATAAATAAATGTGATGTGTTCTGTTATTGTGTCTTAATTGTGAATAGAAGGTGAATCTATTATTGAATAGTAGGTAAAAGGTGTAGTATTAGCAATTCACTCAACTATAACCTATGTTGTTCTAAGGTATGTAGGAAATGGGACTGTAACAAATGGGAGGATAACCCCTCCCCCACCATAAAATTACTGAAGGATCACAATTCGTGTGTGTGTGTGTGTGTGTGTGTGTGTGGTGTGTGTTATCTAAGATATCCACCCCCTGTCTACCCAGACACATATAAACAGTGCTAAATTATTACACCGGCCAGACATGACATGTCTTTTAATTGCCTTAACAGCCAATAAAACCAAAACCCTGGGGGTGAGACCCTATGGTTTAATTGCAGGAGATGAATGGCCCAAGATCAAAGGATTAATAAATCGCCCTCCCCATCAAAGCTCTCTCCCCTCCACACACCCCCCCCCCCCCCCCCCCCCCCCCCCCCCCCCCCGTGCCACAAGCAGAACTAATTGATGGCCAGGGGATGGCAGGGATTTCCTCTTACAATCTCTGTGAGGTGATTAAATATACTACCAATAAAAAGTAAAGCAATTTAGTTGTTGTTCCGTACATCAAAAGTTTGTTTTGTTTACATGACATCACTAGAGCTCATTCATTTATTAATCACAGGGATGTAGCTAGGAGATTTTGTTTGGGGGGGGGGGGGGGGCAACTGAGTAGTTAAGTGTCTAAAACTCCTTAAATGGTTAAGAAGATAATTTTCTTTAAGTTTCTATAATTTGTTCCGGATTTGTTTCTTGCATGCCCATGCCACCCCCACCCCCCACCCCCACCCACCCCCCACTAGCTATGGCCCTGAATGACAGTCTTTTGGATGTCAAACGTCAAACACTTGGAATTTCTGACATAATCTTAGACGGAACCTGCTACATGTTTCCATAAGCAGCAAGGTATTGTTTATATCCACTTTCCCACAGACAAACCAGCACATGGTCTTTGATCTTTGCAAGCCATGGTGCATTGGCTGGAATGAGAAACAGCCCAATGGGCCAGCCCACTGACGGGAATCGATCCTAGACCGACTGTTTATCAGGTGAGCACTGTACCACTAGGCTATGTATGTCTTGCTATCTCAAAATGGTGAATGATAATATGACCTTGTGAGATGAATAATAAAAAGGCTATTAAAGGGACAGACCCTAGTTTTTAAACACCAAGGCATATTTTTCACTATTAGAGCCGTTTATAATCAATGAAATCAAACATTACTTGTATTGTATTGTTTAGACAATTCATTTGCATACAACCGAAGTGTTTCTGGTCATCCTGGTATTTCTAATACCACAAAATACATGTTTTTATATTTTTAAAAATGCACATGAGTCTGAGAAATAACAGTTATAGAGTCAAATTTTAGTCTATTTTTAATTGTTTTACTCTCTTGTAATGTTATCCAAATGTGTTACAGGTTTGTAACTTAATCAAACTTAGCGTCCATTTTTACGTGTTAAAGGGACATTCCTGAGTTTGCTGCAATTTTTAAGATGTTATCGACTAACAGAGACTTTTTAACGATTGTAATTACATCAAAAAAAAAGTTCTTTCTGCATAAAATATGAGTGGCTGCTTATTAAACATGTTTCTGATCGTTCCAATATTTGTATTAGATTAAATTTCATTTTATTTCCTAAAATATTATTTTTTCGTATGTACGAAATTATTTCAAGACCAAATCCCATTTGGGCTTCTTACAAATATCAAGATGACCAAAACCACATTAAATATATAGACACTGATATTCTAAAAAAAAAAAAAAATTAATATGTAAGTTTAATGGTACAAATATTTTGTGAGTCGGAAACACTTTACAGTGGAGCAAACTCGGGAATGTCCCTTTAATATGTAAGTTAAATTGTAGAAATATTGTATTAGTCGGAAACATCTTACAGTGGAGCAAACTCGGGAATGTCCCTTTAATATGTAAGTTTAATTATAGAAATATTGTATTAGTCGGAAACATCTTACAGTGGAGCAAACTCGGGAATGTCCCTTTAATATGTAAGTTAAATTGTAGAAATATTGTATTAGTCGGAAACATCTTACAGTGGAGCAAACTCGGGA